>NC_056727.1:1233343085-1233350585 GCF_019279795.1 Protopterus annectens | reverse complement strand
AACTAGACCGGTTTCAGCAGCAAGGCTTTCATCAGTAGTGCAGTAAGCAAAAGCAAATCAGCATCATCTTATATAATATTAATTAGTGGATTCATGTGACATCACTTCCTGAAAAATCAATAAAGTGAAAACAAAGGCATAAATTAAAAAGTATTGGTTATTCAAATACTTTGTCATTGTTGCATGTAATATATCTAAAATATAAAGAAAAAATAGTTAGCTGTTATATCCATAATTATAGACAACAAAAATACATGAAAATGTATACAGACCCAAAACATAAATCTGTACATTAGATGTCTGTTGTTGGATACCAACCACGGTTTATAATTTTGCAATCTCACCATGCCTTTAGCTTAATTTGTGACTGTTTGTTTTTAAAACTACCAAAAAAAAAAAATTGATTGACTTAAATTCATTTGGCATTAAGCAAAACTTTGATTACCAACAGGAATTATCCCAAACTAACCTTGATTTTGAATTATTACAATTTACAATTAAAAAGATTGGTATCCCCCAGTAAATATTTAAATTGGTAATAAATTCAAAGAATTTAAAACTTTAGTAATGTAAAAACTACATTTAAAAATTTAAATTTATATCCTTAAAAAACAAATAAAAAATTTGGGTGTTTTTTTTCCAGTTTAAAAGATATAAATTTATATAATTATATTATAATAAAACCTGACTTTGCCAACTGTATCCCCATGGAAAAACTTTATTATTAACAAACATCAAATTTTGAGGCCACAAGTTCACTGTGTCTTCTAATTAATAAATCGACAAACATACCCAATATTTCCAAGGGAAATTTTCTGGAAATTACCAAATTGAAGTGTTGATAGTTTGCATTGGATTTGGTAATAATACAAAACAAAGACCAAGTTAAAATCTCCAAAAATTAAGTTTTCATATAAAATTTAATTTAAAAAAACAATTAAAAATGACAACAGGTTTTCAAGTAAAAATTTAAAAAAGGGAGTTGAATAATATAAACGAACTAACTTCACATTTATACATAAAAAATTTAAAGCAATCCCTTACTATAGAAATAATGGTGATTATGTATTAAACAAAAAATCTATTTCCCTAAATTTTTAAATTGTAACATACTGCAAGTTTTATTACATATTTTACAGGGCCCAAAAGAAACTAAATTTACATTTTAGTAATCAGGGAAGCAACAGCAAAAAATATAATTTAAAATTAAATTTCTTTAATAAACAAGGAAAAATTTGCGATTTGTTAATTTAAAATAAAAAGTAATAATCTATATAAAGCTTTTAGCGGTTATTTAATTTTAAAGAACAACAATTAATCATAACTTGTTTTTTTACATTTAAAAAAGTTGGATTTTAATTTTACAATAAAATTGTAAAGTAATAACAACAACAAAACAACAAAAAAACACCGATCCAAATTTAAATTAAAATTTAATTTTAAAATTTTTAAAATATTAATTAAATAAATAAATATAATTATTTGCAATTCAAGAAAAATAAAGGGAAAAACGGAATAAAAGTGAATGTATAAGGTGAATTAAAAAAACCCTTTTAAAGTCCCAAGTAATGCGACAATTGCAGAAAATTTTTAAATTTAAGTGTTCAATGTTTCCATATTTTCCTTAAGAATTCTAATTAATTTCAACAGATATCAAGCCAAGAGTATAAATAAACAAATGAATATCTTATTATAACTAATAACCTGATCTTTAACTATTTAATAAGATCCTTTTTCAAAGTTATTTTTCCCAACTCCATGTCCCTTTAAGCCTTAAACTTTAAAACATATGTGATTTTAAGTCATCCCCCAAACAAATCCTTTTCCCAAAAATAAATTTTTAATTTTGATTATGTTTAGATGAAATTCAATAATATATATTAAATTTTAATTTAAATTTTTTGTTGTTTGGTTGTTTTTGATATATTAATTAAATTAATTTTAAAATATTATTGTAATAAATTAGGTTTATTTAAAATAAATACAGCCAACAGTCATAATCCCAAAAGTAAAGGAAACTTGCCATAGGTCATTAAATCCAATGTACCTAAAACAGTATGTTTAAAGATCACATGGGTGCAAATTCCTCATTTTGTTGAACTTTTGTTAGAATTTAAACCATGCAAATAAGGGGTTTCCCTGAAAAGTTTTTTTAAGCCTACAAGGTGTATTTCCCATGGTGAGCGATAAGTATGATCTTTTTTCCAAATAATTTTTCTGATATTTTTGATTTTCGTTGTTCTGGTTTAATGTAATTTGGTTTAATTTCTTTTAAAAAAACCCAATAAGTTTTAAAAATTTAAAATAAAAATTTTTAAAAATTTATAATGACTTATGGATCTAGGATAATGATTTTAGGTTTTTAAATAAAGAGCAATTTTTCAAATCTTCCACCAACTTTTTCAAATTCATTAATTAAACAAACATTGTGGGAAAATTATTTAATATATTAGTGGTTGATACCCTTAATAATAGTTTTGTGTTAACACCTCTTTAACAGAAAAAATTTAACAAATCTGTTTTTTTTGGGTGAAGCCATTTTAAAGACTTTTTTCCTCAAAAAACCCGGGCCCAAATTTGATTCCTAAGTTGCCTGCGGGAAAACCAAGGGTTTTCCAAGGTTAAAAGTTTTGGGAAATCTAATAAGATTTTTGAAAAAATTTTTTTGAAAAAACCAAAGATTATTCTAAAAAAAAAGGGTAAAATATAAAATTTGGGAAATTTCCCAACAGATGGAGAAAAATTTGGTGACCCCAAATGAAAAGGGGAGAAGGAGAGGTTTTAGGGGAAAACTAGGCGGGGAACACGGGGAACAAATTGAAAAATTTTATGTCGATAGTGGTAAATAATGTTAAAAATTTTTCATTTCCAAACATGTGATAAAGATAAACCCCCTTAAAAAAAAAGGGCCCTTTGGTTTTAAAATTTTAAAAAAAACCCGCCCCCAAAACAATAGATTTGTAAAATTAACTTGAACTTTTGGCCACAATTCCAAAAACAAAAAACGTTTGCAAAAACAACACTTCACATCACCAAAAGAACACCATCCCATGGTGGTAGAAGCATTGTGGTGGCAGCAGTATCATGATTTGGGGTTGCTTTTCTTCAGCTGGAACTGGGCTTCTTTAGTCAAGGTGGGAGGGAATTATGAACATTTCCAAATATCAGTCACTACCAAAACCTTCAGCAGGTGGCATTTGGTATATATTAGAAAGCTGAAGATGAAGAGGAATTTGACCCCAAGCATACATCAAAATCAACAAAATAATGGCTTCAACAGAAGAAAATTAAAGTTTTGGAATGTTCCAACCAGAGCCCAGACCTAAATCCAATAGAAAATTTATTGGGTGACCTGAAGAGTGCTCTGCACAAGAGATACCTCAAGTAATCTGACAATAGATTTGAGAGGCTTTTGCAAGGAAGAGGGCAACATTGCCAAGTCAAGAGATGTGCCATGCTGCTAGACTCCTACCCAAGAAGACTGAATGCTGTACTTTCAAATCAAAAGGTGCTTCAACAAAGTATTAGTTTAAGGTGTGCACATGCAACAAAGTGTTAGTTTATGGTGTGCACACATGCAAACTTCGCTTATTGTGCATTTTTTAATTTTATATTTTTCCCCAACAGATTTGTTTGTTTTTCAATTGAATGTACAGGTTGTGGGTTTATATTAAAGGTGGAAAAGTGAAATGATTTATTGTGGTTTCAAATTCTTGACATCACAAAACCTGGCATTCTTAACATTGTGTGTACACTTTTAATCCACTGTATATATATATATATATATATATATATATATATATATATATATATATATATATATAAGTGTGTGTATGTATATGCAGATAGATAAATGATATAGATTATATATATATATATATATATATATATATATATATATATATATATATATATATATAGTCTCTGTTGTTACTGAAGTTATGAACTTCAAACTGCATACATGGTCAAAACTATGTGATCAAAGTTATGTAACTTCAAAATCAACAAAATAACAACAATAAATATTTGTTTTGCAGGGCTACAATAATGGTACATATATGCACACGTGTTTATTGGGGAATTCGTAATTGCCTACATAGTACATGCACTTTTCGTTGTCCAAATACTAGTTTTACTAGTGAGCTTATTAACTGATCTGGTTTGTACTGAGAACACAGATACCGTGGTTATAGTTTTATTCAGCACAAAGAGAGTTGTAGAAATGTGATTGTTACAAAAGCAGGAAGTGTCATGCAGAAATGCAGAGACAATCCTTTCTGTAGTAAGATTAAGTCTTCCATGACTCACCCTAGCTGATGCCATGCAGCAAGCCTATAATTTTTTTTTTAATTTTTTTTATCAAGGACAGATATTTATTTAGTATAGGTACTGTTATGTCAGTAAGTATCTGTAGAAACTCTGGTAAATGTGTATAATTTAACCCATTTAATATCATCAGCATCATTAAAAATGCTGACTGATAGCTGTAGAATGAAACTGAGATGGAGTGCTCCATACCACCTTTCTATTGCTGGGGTGCGCTATTTTTTTGCCTTGAATTTTGTAATGTTGGTTGGACCTGTTTTAGGAGTTTTCAGGATAGGACAGAATGGACATATGAGTATTCACCACACTGTTTAATCTATAAATGGTACTCTGACAGCGTGTCCTGTTTACTTCTACTCTCTGTACTAGATCACATTTAAAATTATATATTTCAGAAAGACCTAGATGGAGTAGGAAAAAGACTAGAGTCAGCGACGGTGAATATGTATCTTAATCCAGGCACAGGGAGTACTGGTGCAGGCTAAACGAAGCATCGTTTGTGGATCTACTTGCTGAGATTGTTCATTCAAATGTAGCAGAAGAATAAAAACTGTCCCACTGACATTACCTGCTTCTGGAGACTTTTTCAAAGCCCTGTGGATGTGGCAAGTGATCCTATACCTGTACTATTCAATGTAAAATGAGTCCATCTGTCACATCGCCAGCTGGAACGTGGATTTATAGTAAAGCTCTGCGCCTCCACAGGATGATTAAGGTAGTGACTGAAAAGCTGTCAGGGATTCCATACTAGTGGCTGCAAGACTCTCCAGCCACTTAATGGAATTCAGTGCGTTACAGAGACAGGTTGTCATTATATAACAGGCACACGTTTTCTCTTCCAAAATACAAAATCAAGTTTATAAAATCTATTATGAGCTCAGGAGTCAGTTAGCTATTTAAAGTTGTACATAGATTTAACCAAGTGGACTGCCAGTCTAATATGCAGATGTACTATCATTAAAAGAACAATACAATAAATGCCTTAGAATAGGTGACCATTTGAACAGATACTTTTTGATGCATAATTATGACCTAGTCACAAAGTCTTACTATTGCAACTCTCTCTGAAAACATGATATTCTGCTTCAGTTTTATTATAATATGTGCTCACCATGTGTTTTTAAGATAACTTTTTTCCTAGTTGTTTTCTTCTGTCATCAAAACTTTAGTCTACAGGGCAGCAAAAATCACTTGTGAAAGGTTTGGTCCATTTTTATATAGACAGTAAAGCATAATGAACTTCAGTATGAAGGTAAGACCATTCTGTTACTGATGGAGTGCAAATATTTCTGTTATGTAGCCTGCAGAACATTTGCATATGTGTAATTAGACAAATAAGAATTGTGGCAATATTTCACATTTACCAAAAAAATGCTAAATGGAGCAGACATTAACTATTTTTGTAACATTTATATAGAATTTGTTTGTTAAGATGCCCTTGAAATCCTTCTGTTAGAACAGAATCATATCCTTTTTTCATTAATACTGAACAGTTTTTAGTTGGGAATATGTTTACAGAGTAAGGAGTGATAATTTTTAGTCCTATGAAATAGATCTTCCCAGGACTCGTTAACAAATGTGTATACATCATGCCAAGGCTACCACAGTCGGCCATCTGTGTGCAATGAGCAGGATTAGTCATTGAATATGCAAGACTTCAAGCAACCCTAAATATCAAGCATCACCTGGTTGTGCCCAGGACACATGCTGGAGGCCATGATGAGGAGCAGCAGGGCTTGAGCACACAGTAAACACAGGTGGCAGGTAAATAAACTTAGCTTCAGTAAGCACAAACTGTGCAATACTAGATAAGACAATTTGGAATACATATAAGGACAGGGGGGGGGCTAACAAAGAGCTGATCAATCAGTGCTCTGAAATGAATCAAGGACACACATCATTCAAATGAGAGATAAATCAAAAAATAATCATGGATAATCAGGGACCCTTTTTAAATTGTTAGCATTGTAAGTTGAGCTATTGACAGATTAAGAGAGTGTGAAGTGGTAGACATTTTCAGATGTAAAAGAAGTGTATACCTATAATCAGCATGTGTCCTGGGTACAATCAGGTGACTTAGGTAAAATATATTACCTTTCTCCAAAGGTCACCCATTTCTACATGGGATTAAGAGGGATGGAGCTAAAATTGGACTCCAAACTCAGAGCCGTTCATGAAATTCAGGGTGAGAAAGGCATGATGACAGTGAAGAAGGAAACCTGATAGAGTAGGACATTGCATTCAGTGCCGGTAGTGGACATGCAGGAGGTGCAGTAGCATTGTCAGGTAGAATGGGACATAAAACACAGGGCAGTGTAAATGTTCCAAATGAATCAATTGTGAAATGTAAACAGACATTCAGGTAGCAGAAGTATACACATTTCCAAACCTTTATATGTGTTGAAGTAACAATGGATGAATAATGGAACACTACATACATAAAACTGTAGAACAACTAAGAAAAATAAAGAGTAGTACTGGACATAATTCCCAGACAAGTAATGATACTGAAAACAATAAAAGCAAGATGCATATTGGGTAAGAAATGGGATAGTTAATCAGTTGCAAATCAATATGGGTACAATCCACAAGTATCTGCCACAGAAATAGAACTGTCACTTTGAACAGCGTATTGCTTAAAGATTATGCTGCACTGAATCTGTACAGATGTATATCTACAGCAAATGATATGCTATTACGTAGGAAACATGGGAAATGTCAAAAGAAATACATAATATACTAAAATGGAAATCCTGCAAGATACAAGTCCTTTTGAGGCAGTCCATTAATATCAGGGTTATGAGTGTAAGAATGTCAGTATGTATTATAGACATGAATAGATACATGTGAAAGGAAGACCACACATAATATTCAGCACGTAGGAGACGCAATCACAACAAAAAAGTGGCTGGTGTTACAATTGTGTAAGGACACATGCTCCATGCACTGTTAGTGATAGTGACTGTCAACAAACTCGATCTGAGGGGTTGGAGGGTGGCAGGGGATTGTGGAAGAGGGGGGAGCTTGAGCCTTGGATCTGTCTGGGCTGGGGTTGTTGGCTCGGATCCGGTGTCTCATCCGGGACCCTGCTGTCAGGAATAATGACATAGATAACACAGATGTGAGGAAAAAAAGTCTGCTTTGTGTGGTTTAGCTTCTTAAATTTCTCAGGAC
>NC_056727.1:1233178582-1233321476 GCF_019279795.1 Protopterus annectens | reverse complement strand
CCCTTATCCTCTCCAATGCTGGTAAGCAGACATTTACAAAACAGTGACAAGGAGGTTCCAAAATGAAAATGGGAACCCCCTAAGAATAAAAAGCATTCAAATAAGGCAGAATTATGTTAGACCTTGCCCCCCCCACCCCTCTACCCAACTGGCAGTCCCTTATCCTCTCCAGAAAGTATGATCTCCATTTCTTTTTGGCAGCAGGTTGTTTCAGACAAATGAGTTCTGACACTGGTTCAGCAGGTTTTACAGATGGCAGTGAGAAAGGAATTTCTTCATTTCGGTGATGTTTCTTTATCCACCTGGCCAAACCACTCTGTTCCATCCTGTCCTACAGCTCCTGTTACCTCATGGGGTAATATAAGCAGTTCTCCATTCCCATTTCTGAAAATGCTTTTATTCAGTAATAGTCATCATACTGATCACTGCTGCAGTACCCTTACCTATAGGGGTTAAATCCTGACAAGGATAGAACAGATGAAAGCTTTCAAAGCTTCAGCACCTCCTATATACCCAAACCATTAGTCATGCCCTTCACAGCTTTCCTGATGTTGAAGAGAACATTTTTCTATGGGCTTTCAAGGATCGATGGTCAGTTTGTGCTGTTTTTTGCTGGGCAGATACATAGGTTCATAGGTAGGTACTAGGCTATTGGCCCTAGGGCTTATATAAGCCTAGCCAAAAGGTACCTTGGCTTTTGCCACCCAAGAAAATTATTTCCCTTTGCCCCTATCGAGCAGAGCCACAGAAGTGATCCCCGGGGTGAATTTTCTATCTCCCATCTAATCATCAAGATTTTTCTTGAAGAGTGCTAATGAGGAGCTTAGTTTGACATAGATAGGTAGCTTGTTTCAGAGTATGGGAAGTCTCTGGGACAGGAATCTATCCCTCCAGCATGTTCTGTTTACTGTGGTGACAAGGTTTAGGTCCCTAGAGCATGTAGCTCGGAGAGATTGGGATTTCTTTAAGTGGAGCATGTCCAACAGCTCTGGGTTTGACATAGCTTTGTATGTTAGGCAGAGATCACCTCTGAGTAGGCGATATACTACGGAGTAAAGCTGGAGTTTTTTGAGACAGTCTGCATGGGGCATCTGTTTGAGGTTGGTAATCCTCTTTGTGAGATATTTCTGCAGCCTTTCCAGTTGTTATAGATGTCTTGTGAGGTACATACCAAAAGGGGCATTGTACTCTATAATGGGTTTAATGAGTGATGAGTAGAGGGGAACAATTACCTCTTTTTTCCTGGATGAGAAACCTTTTGTGATGAGGTGTTTTATTGTAGTTTCCTGTTTAGGAAAGTTATTTTTAAGCTAGGAGCTTGTGTTTTATGTACCGTCACAAGACGTTTATATGGTAGTGCCTTTTTTTTCTTTCAGTTTCAAAGTTGCTTAAAGTAATTCAAAACCATTTTTCTTCTGTAGAGAAATTGTTTATTTTACTTTTTGGGGCTAGCAGTGTTTTAAAGTGCTTTTTGCTGTGTTTTTGTCTGAAAGAAGTGACTTTAAAAACTTTAAAAACTTACTGGGTTTTGCTGCTTGTTTTCCCCAGGAAAGAGGCACAATTTACAGCTTGTTCTGGAACAAACTGCCTGTCCCATAGTGTAGCCTTCTCGCAACCCAAAAAGAAACAGTTAAGCAAACACCCTTTGCCACCACAGCAGGCTAGCGATTTTCCTCAGCTGCAGGTGGGTGACTCTGCTGTGGCCATAGCTTGCTGTACTGACAACTCATATTTTTCCCTGTATCCCACTGGTTTAGCACCTGCAGCCACTGTGGACCTAGTTAGTCATGTCCTCTGTAGCTATTGGGGATCTCCGCAATGAACAAGGGAGAGACACTCTTGTTGGTCCTGGGAGAGGGAATACAGAAGGCTTCCCTGTTAGTTCAGAATGTTGAGCGCATCTCTCGGGAAACAGTGGCTGCCATTAATAACACTGTTATCTCCATGTTTCCTGTCAAAGAGAAAAAAAGTAAACACATGTCAACCCTTTGCAAATTTCCTTACACAGTAGTAGTTTACTGAGCCTGGTTCAGGGTTTAATTCAGGCTATTGATCCTTATAAGGTGGTTTCTAGTAAAAGAAAAGAGAGAGAGATACCCCTCTTCCTGTAGTGAATTCCTGTGTTGGAATTAATAAATTCCAATGCCCTGGGTCAACTAATCCATTGTCGCACCAAGGGCTCCAATATCCTAGACCTGGTCATTACCAGCATGGGAGATAGATGCTCCACACCAGTGGTCACCCCCTCATTGGTCAGGTCTGACCATAAGCTAATCACCCTTGATATCCACATCCCATCCCCACCCCCCAGTAAGGAAACCTCTGTAAAAACTTCTCCAAAGCCAACTTCATGCTACTCAAGTCAGAAGTGACAAACTTCATGACACCCATGCAGATGGGAGCTGAAAGTTTGACTGCTGAATCCTACACTAAGGCACTGTACGAGCACATCCACTCATGCGTGAATTGTGTCATCCCAAATAGATCCAAGACAGTCTCCTCCAAAAAAAGGAAGCCAATTTGGTGGTCCCTTGCCATAAACAAACTATACAACAGAAGGAAGAAACTGTTGCAGAAAAGAGGAAAATCTCAGGATGCAAAAAACTCCCTCACCAGACTCAGTAGGAAGCTGAGATCCCTCATAAAATCATCCAAAGCAAGTTACGAAAATAAAATTGCAAAGATTCCAAAGACAACCACAAGGCATTCTATAGTTATTTCAAGAATCTAAATGGCAATGCTCAGATCTGTTCTGAGCTACAACAGAATGGCATTAAATATACTGATCCCAAGGATATTGCCAATATCCTGGAGATCGATTTAGTGCCAACTTCACCCCCCTCTCACCCTCTAAAGGACCCATCTCAATACCAAAAGATTGCCAAATTCCGGTAATCACAGCCACACAGGTATAAACCGCACTCTCCAAAGATAAGAATACAGCATCCATGGGACCAGATGACATCCCGGGCTGTGTACTACATGAACTACAAAATGAACTGGCACCTCACCTAAGTGCCATGTTTAATCATAGCCTCACCTCAGGCTTTGTGCCCACTGAGTGGCGCACAGCTATTGTTATCCCATTCCACAAGGGGGGGGGGGATCCACCTTGGATACCGGGAACTACCGTACCATCCCATATGACCTGAGACATACCTCCCTGGACTACATGAAAAGAGACATGGAAGAGCTCTCCGATCTTGTAGCCCAGGCAGGTATGACCCTAGCCCTGAGTAGCATTCTGCCATCACCCAGAATGATGCCGCGGTACAAGGACAAAATGACTGACTTCAACAATTGGCTAAGCTTCTCGTGCCATTCTAAAGGGATCCAGCATCTGTCTACCTGGGATGACATGGTCGACAGACCACAATGCTTTGCCAGAGATGGCCTGCACCTGTCACCCCTGGGATTCCAGATACTGGCTAAGGTTCTGGCTGCCCCTAAAGTGCCTTTTTTTAGGCAAGGTTCAAATGACAAATTCACCACTGTAACAGGAACAGGCAAGCAAAAACTGAGGGTGATGCTACTCAATGCCAGAAGTCTAAATCTTAAAATGCACTCACTCGAGGCACTCCTTAAAATGGAGATCATCGATATCTGTGCAGTGACTAAGACCTGGTTCAAGGCTCCAGAGAGCACCCCTGCACTACCAGGCTATAACTCATACCACACTTTTCGGCCATGTAACCTGGACCAGAACACCAAAGGAGGAGGTGTATCCATAGTCATTAAGGATATCCTCACCTTCAGGCTAGTTGCTCAGCATAATGCAGCTGAGGTTATCCAAGTGCAACTAAGTCTGGGCAAAACTGCAATCCAAATTGTAGCTTGCTACAGATCACCCACCATGCCCCAGGATTCCCACTCCTCTTTTCTTGATGTACTGGAAAATATTAGGGTTCAACCAAGCACCCTAACAATGGGCGATTTCAACTACCCCACCATTAACTGGGAAAACTACTCATGTACCAACTCCTTCGCTCAACGCTTTCTGGAATTCATAAACTCCAATGCCCTGGATCAACTTATCCACACCTCCACCAGGGGCAACAATATCCTAGATCTAGTCATTACCAATATGAGTGACCGGTGTTCCACACCTGAACTCAATGCCCCATTGGTCCGATCCAACCATAAGCTAATTACCCTAGATATCCAGATCCTTCCTCCACCCCCCATTAAGGAAACCATAATAAAAAAATTCTCCAAAGCCAACTTCATACTTCTTAAGACAGAAGTGGTGAACTTCATGACACCCATGCAGACAGACAATACAGTTACGACTACTGAATCCTACACAATTGCACTTTATAAGCATTTACATGAGTGCATGGATCGTGCTATCCCAAACAGAACCAAGATGCTATCCTCTAAAAAAAGGAAGCCAATCTGGTGGTCCCCTGCCATAAACAAACTGTACAACAGAAGGAAGAAACTCTTGCAAAACAGAGTAAAATCCCATGAGTGGAGGAGCTCCCTGGTCAGCCTCAGTAAGAAGCTGCGATCCCTGATAAAATCCTCCAAAGCTAGTTACGAAAACAAAATCACCACTGATTCTAAAGACAACCACAAAGCATTCTATAGCTATGGTAAGAATCTGAATGGCAACACGCAGATCTGCTCTGAGTTACAGCACAATGGCACTAAATATACAGACCCAACTGATATTGTCAACATCCTGGCAGATAGGTTCAGTGCTAACTTTACCCCCCTCTCACGCCCTAAAGAGCCCATCTCTATATCGGAAGAATGCAAAGTTCCTGTAATCACGGCTGCACAGGTAAAAACCACACTCTCCAAAGCCAAGAACACAGCATCCATGAAACCAACAACATCCCAGGCTGCGTTCTACACGAACTACAGAACGAACTGGCACCCCACCTAAGTACCATGTTCAATTATAGCCTCACCTCAGGCTTTGTGCCTGTTGAATGGTGCACAGCAACAGTTATCCCACTCCACAAGGGGGGAGCCACCATGGACCCCAGGAACTACCACCCCATTAGCCTGATGAGCCTGGTCTGCAAGACCATGGAACGAATCATCATGGAACTTATAAACAAAGACATTGGTAATCTCCAAACTCTGGATCCCACCCAGTTTGGGTTTGTAAAAGGCAGATCATGTCTCCTAAACCTGATAGACTTCTTTGTAGCAGTCACCAAAGCCATAGACAAGGGTAAGGTGGTTCACACAGCCTATCTAGATCTTGCCAAGGCTTTTGACACCATCCCCCACTCTGGAATTATAGATAAACTCACTAAACTAGGTATAAATCCCTATGTCACATGATGGGTTGCCAACTGGCTCACTCACAGAACCCACACTGTGAAAGTAGCAGACTCCAAATCCAACTTCAGACCAGTGACAAGTGGAGTACCACAGGGTTCAGTCCTAGGTCCTCTCCTGTTTGGTATCTACTTCTCTGAAGTACAGGCTAACACAGAAGGTCTTTGGCTAATGAAGTTCGCAGATGACTGCAAACTAGGAGCCATAATCGAAACTCCTAATGATGTGGACATCCTACAAAAGGGCCTCACTGAGACAGATGCCTGGTGTCAAAGCCATGGCCTCAAGCTCAATGCCAAAAAGTGCACTGTCATCCCCTTTGGTAAAAACTCTACCCATGAACTACAACATAGGCGGTAGTATACTTAACACCGAAAGTGTGATAAGAGACCTTGGAACACAGGTGGACAGTAGTCTCTCCTTTAATAATCACATCGCCACAGTAGTCAGGAAATCCTTCTACGTGGCACACCTCATCACAAAAGGTTTCTCATCCAGAAAAAAAGAGGTCATTGTTCCCTTCTACTCATCACTCATTAGACCCATTATAGAGTACAACGCCCCTTTTGGAATGTACCTCACAAGACATCTCCAACAACTGGAATGACCGCAGAAATACCTCACAAAGAGGATTACCAGCCTCAAACAGATACTCTACACTGACCGTCTCAAAAAACTCCAGCTTTACTCCGTCGCATATCGCCTACTCAGAGGTGATCTCTGCCTAACATACAAAGCTATGTCAAACTCAGAGCTGTTGGACATGCTCCACTTAAAGAAATCCCAATCCCTTCCAGCTACACGCTCTAGGGACCTAAACCTTGTCACCACAATAAACAGAACATGCCGGAGGGATAGACTCCTGTCCCAGAGAATTCCCATATTCTGGAATAAACTACCTATCTATATCAAACAAAGGCCCTCATTAGCACTCTTCAAGAAAAATCTTGATGATTGGATGGGAAATTGGAAATTCACCCCAGGGATCACCTCTGTGGCTCTGCTCGACAGTGGCAGAGGAAAATAATTTTCTTGGGTGGCAAAAGCCAGGGTACCTTTTTGGCTGGGCTTGTATAGGCCCCAGGGCTGATAGCTTAGCACCTACCTATGAACCTATGAACCTATCAGTCTAACGAGCCTGATTTGCAAGGGCATGGAATGCATTATCATGGAACTTATAAACAAAGACATTGGCAACCTACAAACACTGGACCCCACCCAGTTTGGGTTCGTGAAGGGCCGATCTTGTCTCCTGAACCTGATTGACTTCTTTGAATTAGTCTCCAGAGCTGTGGACATGGGTAAGCCGGTCCACACAGTCTATATGGACCTCGCCAAAGTCTTCAACACCATCCCCCACTCTGGAATCATAGATAAACTTATTAAGCTGGGCATAAATCCATACATCAGTTGATGGGTTGCCCACTGGCTTACTGACAGAACCCAGACTGTAAAAGTAGCTAACTCCAAATTCATCTCCAGACAAGTGGCAAGTGGAGTACCTCAGGGTTCAGTCCTGGAACCACTCTTGTTTGGCATCTACTTCTCTGAAGTACAGGCCAACACTAAGGAACTCTGACTAACAAAGTTCTCAGATGACTGCAAACTGGGAGCCATTATTGAATCCCCAAATTATGTGGATATTCTACAAAAGGGCCTTACAGAAACAGATGCTTGGTGCCAGAGCCATGGGCTCAAGCTTAATGCCAAGAAATGTATAGTTATCCCCTCTGGGAAAAACCATGTACCCATGAATTATCACATAGGTGGCAGTACACTAAACCCTGAAAGTGTGATGAGAGACTTAGGGACACAGGTGGGCAGTGGTCTCACCTTTGATAACCACATCGCCACAACAGTCAGGAAATCCTTCTATGTGGCACACGTCATCACTAAGGGCTTTTCATCCAGAAAAAAGGTGGTCATTGCCCCACTGTACTCATCCCTCATTAGGCCCATTATACAGTACAATGCCCTGTTTGGTATGTACCTCACAAGACATCTGCAACAGCTGGAAAGGCCGCTGAAATACCTCACTAAAAGAACCACAGGCCTAAAGCAGATGCCCTGTGCTGACTGTCTAAAAAACTCCAGCTATACTCTGTGGCATATTGTCTATTCAGAGGCGATCTCTGCTTAACATACAAGGCCATGCCAAACCCAGAGCTGTTGGACATGCTCCACTTAAAGAAATCCCAATCCCTGAGAGCCACATGCTCCAGGAATATAAACCTTGTCTTCACAATGAACAAAACATGCTGGAGGGATAGGTTCCTGACCCAGAGACTCCCCAGACTCTGAAATAGACTGCCCATACATGTCAAGCAGAGCACCTCCTTGGACCTCTTTAAAAGGAACCTTGACGATTGGATGGGAGATAGGAAATTCACCCCGGGGGATCACATCAGTAATATTGTGGGAAGAAATATCCAGGGAATTGTTATGGCTAGGCTTGTATAGGCCCTAGGGCCAATTGCCTAGTACCAACCTATGAAAAAATATATCCCTAACTTGAGCATTGTGCAACAGATCCATAATACTTGGATCACAACATGCAATACACCTTGCAGACAGGTGCAACAGTACCATCTACAGTAAATGAACTATAGAAGGTGCTAGAGGTCAATTTCAACATGTGTACAGAGACTTATAATACTGTTGGTGTCTGCCACCCATCAGCCACTACCTCCATTGTTCGTCTGTCAGCAAAGCCATGCTACTGACAGCATATTCCCAGCAGTTTTTCTTAAAAAATGACAAATAAGAAGCACTATTTCACAGCTTTGATTACTTATTTTCTTTTCTGCTAACTACTGTACAATGTAATACATCAATGTACTGGGCATGCTCATAAGGAGAAACAGCTATTACAAGATGAACATCACCTACCCGTCCCAAAATCATAACAAAAGAGCATAAAAATGTACTATTATATTTTCTGACCACTATGCAGCATAACACATCAAGATCTGTTAAATAAGCCAATATCGCTATAACCACTGCAATGTGAACAAAACAATAGAAGATGTACACCACTAGAACAGAACACATGCAATGTAGCTCACACCCCTCTTCACCTGTGCGCCAACTGTACATACTACACAAGACTTCATATTACAGTTGTCACACACACTTGAAGGGATGACATGTGCATTGTGTTTGAAAACATATGACTTCCATTAAAGGGATTACAAAATGTGATCTATCTCTCCTCAGCTGTAAAATTTACAATACATAAAACTATAATACTCAGTTGCATTTTAGAAGCCAATCCAGCATGTTACCAATCTGTTATACACTCAGTATTTATACTTTGACAGACTTAAACACCTGGCGATGTGGGTTCATAGTTCAGAGAGCTGTTTATCAACCACTGATGCCACAGACAGAACTGTATCTGAAGTTTCATGAAGCACACACTTAAAGGAATTACATCAGTAGTTTTTTGCAGTGGTTAAGCCTCCCCTAAAATGTCTTTTGGGGCTCAAAAACATGCAACCCTGTTAGTGTTCAGAGTAGTATGGATTTGCATGTCACCATATGTTGAGTAAGACAGGCCTGTCTGTCACTCTTGTTTTCCAGAATGGCATTAACAGATGCAAACCACTGCCTATCTATGTCCACAATGTATAAAACTGCATATTAGCTGCCAATGCCATCGAAGAACTCATTGTTAGAGTTGTCAGAAATCACACACTTGAATGGATGATTTCAGTGGTGTGTTAGAACCAATATAAGTCACGTAAAACGTGTCTGACTTTTCAAAGGGATGTAGCCATGTAAGTGTTCACCCAACATTGATTTATCCACATCACATCTGTTGAGGAACCCATTGCTATACAATTCAGATAATTTGTTATATCTACAGTATGTCAGAACATTTGGATTTGAACCACTATCTTTCTATGTCCACACTCTACAGAGCTGTGCATTAACCACTTCTACCACAGGAAATTTTAAACTACAGGTGTCAGAGAAAACACAGTTCAAGGTCTGACTTAAGCATTGTTTTTGAATGTTCATGTATTCCCTAACATGTAAGTTGACAGATCAAAATTCTTTAGGACGGTCAGTGTTCACACAAGTGTGAGTCAACTATATCACCATCTGTTGGGTAATGCAGGCCTGTTTGTCACTGTTGCTTTGCACACATACATTACTAGATTTGGACCTCTACCTATCCAAGCCAACTGCCTACAGAACTCTGTATTCTCCACTCATGCCACAGGAGAAGTCTGAGTACAAATGTGAGACAGAACGTATTTGAAGGGTTAACCTCATTGTTGTGAGGCAATGCAAATGTTGGCCTTTAAGGAACCTTCTCCCTATGTAAATGTTTCCAATGAGGGGCAACATGTACAACAGATCTGTTGGATATGTCAGCCCTACCTAGCACTATAGTCTCTCTCACACACACACACACACACACACACACACACACACACACACACACACACACACACACACACACACACACATACTTACACCAATTAGTCAATGTTAGGTTTGACACTGAATAAGAATGTAACAAAGGGAGATACTGCCAGCAGAGCTATCTGTAATTTTGTAAATAATTATATGTCATTTGTGAATATCAACATGATTTATATAATATGCTTGTATTACAACTGTATTAGGACTGTATGCCATGTGTATATCAAACTAGTCTGTACAGACTTGTGTGTTAAAAAGGTATTTTATAAAGTGCTTGTCCTTAAATTGTAACCACAGTGTGCCCTACTGAAAAAGAACAGAAATGTACATGCACTATTGTAACTGTTTAAATGTATATATTTTAATAGTGAAAATTGGAATACAGGGGGTTAACTTCAGAAAAATAACTGAAATTAAATTACTTTATGCCCACGCAATAAAAGATGGTCCCCCGGATTTACAAAAGCTTCCACAGAGTGCAAGAAGAGTGTAGGAGCTCACGCCGGTGATATGTCTACTGTGCGATCCAGATACAGCCGGCAGGGACGTGCACGAGTGTTGCTAAAGCTACTCTTGCACGGACAGCATCATGGTATGCAAATTACCTCATTTGCTGGTAAAAGCCATGCAAATGAGGGAAATTTGCGATCCAGGAAACACTAACCTGTCCGTGGAAGATTAGTGTTAGCTGCAGAAATGTACTCTGTTTGTAATGGAGTACATTTCTGCAAATAGCTAAACGGAGCTATGGCAGCTCCAAATAAAGGATGCATACAGTTGAGGAAGCATGCCAATGACCAAATATAAGGCCATTGGCATTATAAAATGTTTAAAAATATAACAATGTAACTTTTTTTCCTCGATCTCCGATGTTTAAGCATAGCACAGCACTGCGCAAATGTGTGGCGCTTATAAAAACAAGAAAATAAGTAAAAAAAAGTAAAAAATAGGCATTTTCACTAAAAAGCTTATTATGCCATGCAGGTGAATGGCAGGCTGAAGACAACATGGCCACTGAGTAGTGTATTTGTATTTAAATATACTCAATACTGGTAAAATATGCTTAGCAGTGCTTTATATTGCTTAAAATATACAGATACAGTGTGAGAGATGTAACCATGCATTACTAGGCAATCCTATGCAAATGAGGATAAGGATACTGAATCCCAATTTTCCCCAGCATGTGAGGCATGTCCCAAGAGTGTAAGAGTAGGAGTAGGTAGGTAGAAGAGTAGAATATAGGTGACATCATGAGGGGGTGTGTCAGACAGGCTGTAAGCTAATTGGAGCCCAGTGGCTTATGTTTGCCCTGAGTTGCTCAGGATTGCAAGAGGCGTGCCTACAGTTGTCCTATTTGAAAACCTCAAACCAAAGGTGCACACTGTTAAAAGATAGGAAACTCCTTGCAAACAAGCACACAGTGTGTGCGCTCGTGTGCGCGTGTGTGCACACGTTTGCGCTTGTTTGCGCGGTGCTGCCCCGGGCGGAAACAGAAAGGCAAAAGGAAGGAAAAGAAGTAGTAGGAAGTTAACCAAGGAGAACTAGCAGAGCTGCCAGATGAAATATATCAGAATCAGCCAATTACATAGGCAGCAGACTAGCCCAGCCCAGCCCAGAACTTTAAACTCTGCAAACACCATTCCCCCCTGTTTTTTCTCAAGAACTCTGCAATGCTGCAGTATACAAAGAGGGAAAGCTTAAAAAGCTTAAGTCAGACAAAATTTTAGGGGCTGCTTTTGCTATCATAAACCAACATGTGAAAGGTGCTGAGGGTGGTGATGTTGTGAATGCTGCTGAGAAACCCACAGTAAGGAGAAGGAGAAGAGTGTACAGACCCAGGGTAACCTACCAGGGGCTACATGAGCTGGAGATAGTGGAGCGCTATAGGGTGGACAGAGACCTCCTACAGCAAATTGTTGAGCTGTGCCAGCCACGCCTCACACACAGAACCAACAGAGGGGAACCCATCCCAGTGGATACCGAGGTATGTGTTGGCCTAAGAATACTAGCTACATGTACCTACCAAAGACCAACTGGTGATATGATGGGGATTTCACAGGCATCAGCATCCAGGGTACTCCACCAGTTCCTGGATGCCATGTCAGCACATGTCATGACCATGTATATTTCCCCAATTCCCGGGAGGCATTGGCCAGCAATATGCATCTTTTCCACCAAATAGCAGAATACCCTGAGGTATTGGGTGCAATAGACTGCATGCACATACACATCAAAGAGCGTGGTAGGGTCTACATCAACCGCAAGGGCTTCCACTCCATCAACTGCCAGGTTGTGTGTGGTGCCCAGGGCATAATAATGAATGTGTGTGCTGGATGCCCTGGAAGCTATTACGATTCCCACATCTGGCATCTGACGCAGCTGTACCAGAGATTTGCCAATGGGGACATCCCTGATTGTCACCTAGTGGGGGATGTTGGATACGCACTGGAGCCATGGCTGATGACACCCATCAGAAATGCACACACACCTGAACAAGATCTGCATAATGAGGCACATGCACAAACAAGAAACATAATTGAGCATGTGTTTGGGATGCTCAAGTCACGGTTCTGGTGCCTGGACACATCTGGTGGAGCCTTGCAGTACTCACCAACTACATGTACCCAAATTGTTATGGTATGTGCCATGCTACACAATATGATCCTGCAGAAATAGCTGCAGCAGGAACAGCACGGGGCAGGGTCAAACAGCCCCCCGCCATTGCCAAGGCCTGCAGAGGCACAGCGTGACTCGGTGGAGGAACAACCTGAGCCTGCCCCAGTAGGCAGAAGGAGGTGTGCCCAGTATGCCCTGGCCTTGGCAAAGAGGCAACACATAGCACATATACTGACTCAGTAGGAACCCTGCAAATGACAGCTTTCTCTGACTTGAACATACAGTAAAAGGGATGCCTAACTTGACACTACCTGTTTTCAAACATGTATAGGGAGTGTACTATGTGCATTCAACATAGGCAGCCCTGCAGCACCACCTGAGGCATGGGTGCTCTATTTTAAGCAATATAAAACACTGCTAAGCATATTTTACCAGTACTGAGCATATTTAAATACAATTGCACCGTGCTAACCAGGGCAATGTCGGGCAATGTTGGGCAATGTTGGGCAAAGTCGGGCAAAGTTGAGCAAACTTGGGTAAACACGCTCACACCTGCTTTACTGTTCCTTAACCAGTCAGGTCTGTCCAGCAGGAAAATAAAAAGCAGTGACAGGGCTCGAACTCAGGATACTGTGCACTATAGTTGCAGTACTTAACCACTAAGCCATGAAAGCATATCACTGGCACAGGCACAACTTAAGTCACTCACACATACCAGTTGGGGATGTCACATACCTAATAGTCACAGCCAGCAGGACAATTGTAGACAAACGCAAACACAAACAAATGCTGTATCATGCCCTCTGAAGAGGCATATTGGTAACCTCCCCCCAGGCCTATGTAGACAGATAACAGCAGGCCAGGCAGTGTGATGTGGGTTGAGTAGGCTATGAAGTCACAAACTAATATGTGTGTAATTGGAAGCTAAGGTCTGTAGTACAGTGGTATGCCTCAAGCCAGTATGATAGGCAACAGTACAGACTGAAATGGAGTGCCTGACATAGCAGTGCAGGCCTAGCAAATGTGTATAAGTGTCAGGTGTACCCCTCATCCTATGTACACCCACAGTAACAATCAGGTGTGCCCCCCCAGGTAGAAATGTACAAATAATAGCTGTCCCCCTGTATGTAGAAATGTTGATAAGTCTATGCAAATTGACTCATGGAAACCCTGCAGGTACAGAGTGCTTCCTGTCAATGTACAACACAAAGGTGAGCCCTGAAGTAAAAAACAACTTGAGTTTTCACACACATATAGTATATATGCCCATAGTGGGCATGCTCACACACTTAAACAAATTTAGCAAATTTCAGTCAACAACATACTGAAAGGTCATACTGGGCATGCTCACACACTTAGGCCGTGTCTGAGTACAGCAGTGGGCCACACATATCTGGCCGTTGCAGTTCTTACTCCAGACACATGTCACTAATCACCAATCCTGCCTTGCGCACACAGTGATATGAAAACATACCCATATAATATATCGGACCCCTGTCATAATCAAACTATGTAATACAAGTACTTAAGTTGTTCAAAGAAAGTTAAAATTCAAAGAAGATCAATAAATCTCCGATTGGTATCATCATGAAACAATGAGCACCCCTAACATCATCCAAGCCAAGCTCTGCCAAAAATATTGCCAAAGATTCCATAGAGAACCATGAAGCTTTCTTTAGCTATGTCATAAATATCGATGTAAACTCATATATGTTCTGAGTTAGTGCAAAGTGTAAACAAATACATGTACATGACTGACATTGCCAACATCTTGTCAGACAGGTTCATACATATTTACACCCTCTCACGGACAAAAGGGCCCATTACCATACCTGGAGATTGTGAAAACCCAGAAATCACATATACAATGGTTAAACAGCTCTAGCCAAACCTAAAAACACTGCATCTATGGGACGACTTGGTGTCCCTGGCTGTGTCATATGTGAACTCCAAAACAAACAGACCCTGCACCTGAACAGTCTGTTGAGACTCACCCTCTGTACAGGATATGAAACTGCTGAATGGGTTACAGAAACATTTGGCACACTCCACAAGTGTTGGTGCACAACAGACCATGGGAACTATTGTCTTATAAGCCTAATAAGCCTAATCTACAAGGCCATGGAGTCCATCATTATGGAACTCATAAAAAGAGCTATTGGGAGTCTACAAACACCCAACCCAACCCATTTTGGTTTGGTCAGGGGCAGATCATGATCCCTAAACCTGCTAGACAGTTTGCAAGGCAGTTACTCAGGACATACATCAATGAAATGAGCTTTACACGACCTACATTGACCTTGAAAAGACCATTTCCAACATCCCACTCACATGTCATATCCACAAAATTAACAACCTGTGCATAAACACATATGTAATCTGATGGATTGCCAATGGGGGTACTGATAGATCCCACAAGGTAAGAATTGTGGTCTCCCTGTTGGACTGTAAGCTGATAACTACTTCTGTCTCCCATGGCTCAGTCCTGGGACCCCTCATGTCTGGTGTATACTATTCAGAAGTACAGTCAAACACACAAGGGCTATGGTTATCAAAGTTTGTGGATGACTGCAAAAAGGTTGTCATAATCGATGTTTGGGACAACAGAGACATCCTTAAAAAAGGTCTCAGTCAGACAGATGTGGTGTCAAAATTATGGCCTCGAGCTACAGTCATACAAATACCACATAGGTGCCAACACCCTAAATATGGAGGTAATAATAAGGGATCTATGGACACATGTGGATAGTCATCTCTTCTTTCAGAAACACATTCACAAAGTGGTTAGAAAATCATGCTATGTGTTCCCACAAATTGCCAAAGTCTTTGCATGTAGGTCAAAGGAGGTTCCCTCTACTCATCAGCCATCAGACCCATCAGAGAGTACCACGACACACTTGTGGTGAATCTGACGAGGCATATTCAGCAGCTGGAAAGACCACTGAAGTACCTTAACAAGAGGATTACTGGCCTCAAGCATTTTCCCTATGCAAAAAGACTGAAGTAACTCAATCTGTACTCTGTTGCATACTGTCTACTCAGGCGATCTCTGCCCAACAGACAGGTCCATGTCCAATGCAGAACTGATGTACATGCTCTATCTGAAGTAAACCCAAGCTCACTGTGCCACATGATCTAGGGATATAATCATCACAACTATAAATAAAACATGTTGGGGGATACATTACTAACTCACAGACTTCCCTTGCTTTGGAACAGGCTCCCAGCCTATGTTAAGCTGAGTCCCTCGCTGACAGTCTCCAGAGGAGCCTTGATGAGTGTATGTGAAACTGAACTGTCACACCATGGATCACTTCATCAGCTCTACTACACAGAGGCATAGGGAACTAACCCCAGGTGTGGTGATAGCTGCACATTATGGCCATAATAATATATGCCTTCTGGCAGATAGCCTATTACATACCTATGTACCTATATATGTAGGAGGAACACAGTATAATAAGCCAAGGATGGATGGGCAGAGATGTGTGTAGGAGGGTGACCATGACAGGCAGCCATCCAGGACTGACCCACCCAGCACACATCCCAATGGCACAAAAGACATGAGGTGCACATCTCACCCACTGTACATAATAGCTACCAGTATCTGTAAGCATTACAGTGTATGTGGTGCATGTGCCTGCTGTACAACATGACTGTGCAATGAAGTACACATCTACTATCTGTAGACCTGTACCTGTCAGATAGGTTCATAGGTATGTAGTAGACTTTCTTCACGAAGGCATATATTAGCCTAGGCAAGTTGTGCAGCTTTTACCACCCAATTGGTTAGTCTCCTAAGCCCTAGTTCTAATAGTTAGTACCCTAAGCCCCTTTCTAGTGGGGCTGCTGATGTGATCCCTGGTGTGAATTGTCTGTTTCCCATCCACTCATTAAAGTTCCTATTGAAGAGTGTCAGTGAGAGGCTCTGTCTGATGTACATTGGGACTCTGTTCCACAGTAAGACAAGTCTCTGGGATGGTATTCTATCCCACCAGCATGTTGTATTCATTGTTGTGATGAGGTTCATATCCCTGGAGTGTGTAGTGCGACTCAGTTTTGTTTTCCTTAGATAGAGCATGTTCAACAGTTATGTGTTGGACATGGCTCTGTATGTTAGGCAGAGTTTGCCTCTGAGTAGGCGGTACGCAACAGAGAACAGATTTAGTTTTTCCAGTTGTGTTGCATAACACAACTGTTTGAGGCCAGTAATCCTCTTGGTGAGGTACCTCTGTGGTCTTTCCAGCTGCTGGATATGCCTAGTCGAGTACATCCAAAATTGTGCATTGTACTCAATGATGGATCTGATGACTTAAGAGTAGAGGGCCATCACTACCTCTTTTGATCCTGATGCAAACCCTTTGTTGATTAGGTGGGTCACATAGGATTTCCTAATCACTTTGGCAACATGGTTGTCAAAGGAAAGATGACTATCTACTTGTGTCCCCAGATCCCTTATTACCTTGTCAGTTTTTAGGGGGTAACACCTATGTGGTAGTTTGTGGGTACTTTGTTTTCCCCAAAGGGGATTACTATGCATTCTTTCACATTGAGCTTGTGGTCATGATTCTGACACCACACATCTGTCTCATAGAGTCCCTTCTGGAGAATATTTGTGTCATCCGGGGAATCTATTATGGCAAACACTTTACAGTTCTCAGCAAACTTAGTCTACCACAACCCTCCTGTGTTGGCATGTACTTCTGAGAAGTATATACCAAACAGGAGGGGCCCCAGGACTGAACCCTGGAGGACACCAGTTGTTATGGTTTAGAGTCTGACATGTAGCCTGCAACTCTTAATTTGTGGGATCTATCTGTGAGCCAGTTTGCAATTCATCTTGTGATGTATGGATTTATGCCCAGGTTGGTGAGTTCATCTATGATACCTGACTGGGGAATGGTGTCAAAGGCCTTAGCGAGGTATAGGTAGGCTGTGTGGAGCTCCTTTCAATCATCTGTTGCTTGGGTAACTGTCTCAAAGAAATCCACCCAGTTCAGGAGGCATGATCTACATTTGACGAAGCCAAACTGGGTGTGCTCAACTGTGCAAAGGTTCCCAATGTCTTTATTGTTGACTTCCATTATGATTGGCTCCATTGCCTTGCAGATCAGACTCGTCAGGCTCATAGAGCACGAATGCCAAGGGTCTGTTGTGGCCCAACCCCTGTGGAGTGGGAAGAACATTGTTATGCAACATTCTATGGGTACATATCCTGTAGAGAGGATGTAGAGAGAGGTGTAGGTATCCTTGATGAATATGGATACATCCCCTCCCTATGTGCTATGATCCAGGTTCTGATGCTGGACGGTATAGAATGAATAGTATCCTGGTAGTGCTAGTGTGCTCTCTGGAGCCTTGAACTAGGTTTCTATTACTGCACAGATATCAGTATTCTCCATACTGAGAAGTGCCTGGAGTGTGTGCATTTGGAGGATGAGACTTCTGGCAATGTGTAGCATTTAGCTCACTTTGTGGTTATTTGTGTTGGTTTGTCCTGAATGACCGGTGTTCCACACCTGAAGTCAACACCTCATTTGTCCGATCCGACCATAAGCTAATTACCCTAGGTATCCACATGCTGCCCCCCCCATTAAGGAAACCATGGTAAAAAAATTCTCCAAAGCCAGTGGAGGAGCTCCCTGGTCAGCCTCAGTAAGAAGCTGCGATCCCTGATAAAAGCCTTCAAAGCTAGTTACGAAAACAAAATCACCACTGATTATAAAGACAACCACAAAGCATTCTATAGCTATGTCAATAATCTCAATGGCAACACTCAGATCTGCTCTGAGTTACAGCACAATGGCACTAAATATACAGACCCAACTGATATTGCCAACATCCTGGCAGATAGGTTCAGTGCTAACTTTACCCCCCTCTCACCCATTAAAGAGCCCATCTCTATATCGGAAGAATGCAAAGTTCCTATAATCATGGCTGCACAGGTAAAAACCACACTCTCCCAAGCCAAGAATACAGCATCCATGGGACCAAACAACATCCCAGGGTGCATTCTACACAAACTACAGAATGAACTGGCACCCCACCTAAGTACCATGTTCAATCATAGCCTCACCTCAGGCTTTGTGCCTGCTGAATGGTGCACAGTGATGGTTATCACACTCCACAAGGGGGGAGCTACCACAGACCCGGGAACTCCTGCCCCAGTAACCTGATGAGCCTGGTCTGCAAGGCCATGGAATGTATCATCATGGAACTTATAAACAAAGACATTGGTAATCTCCAAACTCTGGACCCCACCCAGTTCGGGTTTGTAAAAGGCAGATAATGTCTCCTAACCCTGAAAGACTTCTTTGAAGCAGTCACCAAAGCCGTAGACAATGTTAAGGTGGTTCACACAGCCTATCTAGATCTTACCAAGGCTTTCGACACCATCCCCCACTCTGGAATTATAGATAAACTCACTAAACTAGGTATAAATCCCTATGTCACAAGATGGGTTGCCAACTGGCTCACTGACAGAACCTACACTGTGAAAGTAGCAGACTCCAAATCTGACTTCAGACCAGTGACAAGTGGAGTACCACTGGGTTCAGTCCTGGGTCCTCCCCTGTTTGGTATCTACTTCTCTGAAGTACAGGCTAACACAGAAGGTCTTTGCCTAATGAAGTTCACAGATGGCTGCAAACTAGGAGCCATAATCAAAACTCCTAACGATGTGGACATCATACGAAAAGGCCTCACTGAGACAGATGCCTAGTGTCAAAGCCATGGCCTCAAGCTCAATGCCAAAAAGTGCATTGTAATCCCCTTTGGTAAAAACTCTGTACCCATGAACTACAACATAGGCAGTAGTATACTTAACACTGAAAGTGTGATAAGAGACCTTGGGACACAGGTGGGCAGTAGTCTCTCCTTTGATAATCACATTGCCACAGTAGTCAGGAAATCCTTCTACGTGGCACACCTCATCACAAAAGGTTTCTCATCCAGAAAAAAAATTGTTCCCCTCTACTCATCACTCATTAGACCCATTATAGAGTACAATGCCGCTCATGGTATGTACCGCACAAGACATCTACAACAACTGGAAAGGCCGCAGAAATACCTCACAAAGAGGATTACCGGCCTCAAACAGATGCCCTACACAGACCGTCTCAACATAATCCAGCTTTACTCCATCTCATATCGCCTACTCAGAGGTGATCTCTGCCTAACATACAAAGCTATGTCAAACCCAGAGCTGCTGGACATGCTCCACTTAAAGAAATCCCAATCCCTCCAATCTACACGCTCTAGGGACCTAAACCTTGTCACCACAATAAACAGAACATGCCGGAGGGATAGATTCCTGTCCCAGAGACTTCCCATACTCCGGAATAAACTACCTATATATATATCAAACAAAGCTCCTCATTAGCACTCTTCAAGAAAACTCTTGATGATTGGATGGAAATAGGAAATTCACCCTGGGGATCACCTCTGTGGCTCTGCTCGACAGTGGCACAGGAAAAGAATTTTCTTGGGTGGCAAAAGCCAGGGTACCTTTTTAGGCTTGGCTTGTATAGTTCCCAGGGCTGATAGCATAGTACCTACCTATGAACCTATGAACCTTTGAGCCTTGTCTAAAAAAAGGTAATATGGGGACAGCAAGAGCCTTGGCCAGTATTCAGAAGCATAGGGGTGACAGTTGCAAACCATATCTAGCGAAGCAACGAGGCATGTCTATCATGTCATCCCAGGCAGAAAGTGACTGGATACCTTTGAATGACACCAGAAGCTCAGCCAATTGTTGAAGTTTATCATCTTTCTGTTATATTGCAGTATCATGTAGGTGAGGGGAAGATGCTCATGAAGGTCAGGGTCATCCGAGCCTGGGCTACATGATCATACAGCTACTATATATCTCTTGTCATGTTGTCCTGGGCGGTATGTCTCAGATCATTCACACTGAGATGTACAAAGAGTGTCATATATGTACCTGTTCTGGAGTGATCTAAGTGCTTGTGTTATGTGGTGGATCATAGCACCTGAAAGACAACTGACAGTAACCTTCTCCTTGTCCAGCCTAGTGAGTGGAACATCTGTGTGCCTGACAATGAAGTCACCTATTACTAGTGTGTTGGGTATGTTGTTTTGCCTTAGGGCCTGTTGTGAGGCACACTGCTTTGGTGTATTATGTGTTTTTTGCTGTGTGCTTGGAGGTGCATGTTGCTTGCTTGTCTGCTTAGGAGAACACTCACTCTTTTTCAGATTAATATTTGTATTCTCCGAGAGCAACCTTTTTGGAGACTACTCACACCCCTTAAAAGTGATATACTCATCTTTGCTAAGTCTGATGATGTCATCATCCTACAAATATCCTGTGGGAAGATAAAATCCCACTAATGTGTATAGCGTGTCGTGTAAATGCGTAATGATGTAGTATCATAATGTAGTTAGGCAGGGGTTTAGTTCTGCACTTGCCAAGTGTGTGTGTGTCTCCCTGGGGAGGGAGCACCCTTTTTGTAGACTACTCACACCCCTTAAAAGTGATATATTCATCTTTGTCAAGTCTGATGATGTCACCATCCTGCAAATATACCTGTGGGAAGGTGAAATCCTAGTAATGTGTATAGTGTGTCGTGTAAATATGCACTGCTGTCGTATCATAATGTAGTTAGGTAGGGGTTTAAATCCTGCACTTGCCAAGTGTGTGTGTGTGTGTCCCCGGGGAGGAAGCAACTTTTTGTAGACTACTCACACCCCTTAAAAGTGATATACTCATCTTTGCCAAGTCTGATGATGTCACCATCCTACAAATATACCTGTGGGAAGGTGAAATCCCAGAAATGTGTATAGTGTATTGTGTAAATGCATACTGCTGTAGTATTATAATGTAGTTGGGTAGGGGTTTGAATCTTGCACTTGTCAACTGTGTTAGAGTGTGTCCCCCTGGGGAGAGAGCAACCTTTTTGGAGACTACTCACACCCCTTAAATGTGATATACTCATCTTTGTCAAGTCTGATGATGTCACAATCCTACAAATATACCTGTGGGAAGGTGGCATCTCAGTAATGTGCATAGCATGTCGTGTAAATACATACTGCTGTAGTATCATAATGTAACTAGGTCGGAGTTTGAATCCTGCACTTGCTAACTGTGTGTGAGTGTGTGAAACTGTTGGTCAATGTGGGGTGGGTTTTGATTTTTCTAGTGTATGACATATCACAATGACAACTGTATGTGCATAACACATGTAAGGTAGCTGTGGGGCAAAGCCATATACATACGTGTGACCTCAATTATTTCATAGGTGGACACTCTGCTCTCTCCATGAAAGCATCTGTTATCTTTGCCAGAGTGTGCTGGCGCTTTCCAGACCTTAGGTAACATCTGTATGCTTGTGACAACCTTAGCCACTGCAGTGATCCCTGGGCTACTTCTGTTTCACATCCACTCCTCACGGTTTCTATTGAAGAGTGTGAGTGAGGGTTTATGCTTGAGGTATATTTGAATCCTGTTCCAAAGCAAGCAAAGTCTGGCAAAGATGACTAATCATTATAGGTGTGCAACAACCTCTGTGGATCTGCATGCAAACCTTTTATTGCTTATGTGCTCCACAGAGGGATTTCCAAAACCCTTTGGTAATGTGATTATCAAAGGAGAGATGACTAAACACATGGCTCTATGTATACATTAGTACCTGTTCCACATTTTGGGGGCTACTACCTATGTGGTACTCTGGGGATACTTTGTTTTCTAAAAGTGGATAACTATGCTTTCTTTGGCTTATAGCTTTACAGCATGATTTTGACACCAGGTATCTGTCTCTATGGTACCCTTTTGGAGGATGTGTGTATCATCTGGAGAATAAAGTATAGCTCACAATATGTATTTTCATCAAACGTGGGTAGACATATCCCTAGTGAGTTTGCTTGTACCTAAGAAAGCTATATGCTAAACAGGAGTGGTCCCAGGACTGAGTGCAGGTGAATACCACTTGTTAACGGCATAGACTTGTACATGGAGGCTGCAACTATTACTGAGTGTCCTACATCTGTGCATCAGTTGTCAATCCATCATCTAACAATCGTTTATGGTCAGTCTGTTGAGTTTATGTATAATACCAGAATGTGGGATGGGTATGAATTGCTGGTGAGCTATAGCTTGGCTGTGTGGATCTCTCCTCCCTCACCTATAGCCTTGTTAACTGGCTTGAAGTCTACTAGGTGTAGGAGCCATGATCTGGCCTTTAGAGAACCTAAGTGGGTATGGTGCAGTGTTTGCAGGTTCATAATGTCTCTGTTAATGAGTTCCATAACGCTGTGCTCCACAGCCTTCCAGATAACATTTGTCAGACTTATAGGGTGAGAAATTCCAGGATCTGTTGTAGCTCTACCCTTAATCAATTTATGTTAACATTTGCACTGGGTGTGATGAGGGTGGACAGGATTAGGAATAAGTATATTAGAGGGTCAGCCCAGGTTTGAAGGTTAGTAGACCAAGCCAGATAGGCAGGATTACATTGGTTTGCACATGTGCTGAGGATGGATGCAGAGTATATTGTGAAACAGATGCTAAGGATGAAGCCGCCAGGTGACAGGAAAAGAGGAATGCCTAAGATGAAGTTTATGGCTGTAGTGAGAGAGGACATGCAGGTGAATGGTGTGACAGCTCAAGATGCAGAGGGCAGGAAGAAATGAAAACAGATGATCTACTGTGGCGACCCCTAATGGGAGCATCCAAAAGGAGAAGAAGAAGAAGACGTTATAGCTCAACCTTTGTGGACTGTGAAAACCATTACCGTGCGTCATTCAACAAGTATGTAACCTGTATAGAGGCTGCACCTGAACAGAGTGTTTAGGTGAGTGGTGACTTCATATGTCAGCTTGTGTATGACACAGCCAGGGACACTGTTCAGTACCATTGCCACTGTGGTTTGGACTTTAGTAAAGAGGTGTTTTAACTAGACTGTCTGTGAATCATCAGGTTTACATTCTTCAGGTCTGGAAATGTGGCCCTTGTGTAATGACAGGGTGGTGAAATCAGCATTCAAACTGTCTGACAAGAAATTGGCAATGTCCGTCAGATAAATGTACTTTGTGACTATTTACATTAACTGTGACCCGATCTGAGATTTCCAGTGTAGATTATAAACAACACTAAGAAAGCTTTCGTGTTGTCTTTGGAATCCTTGCCAATTTGTATTTTGAAGCTTGCCTTGTATGTTTAATGAGGGCTTGCATTTTCCCAATGATACTGACCAGAGAGGTTATCCCTTCTTGGTATGTAACTCTTTTTTGGTACAACTTCACACCTTCTATTATATATTTAGTTTATGGCAGGGGTCCATGAGACTAATGCACTTTTACTGTATAAGTGAGAATTTTTTGTGTTTGTGATAGCACGGTCCATGCAACCCTGTAGGTGAACAATGTGCATTACTAAAGGATTATGCAGCTGGGACAGTGTTAACTGTAGTAATGCAAACCAATGACAGATAGCAACAACAGCATCACCCACAGCAGTGTCAACCCATGTCATACACACATAGGTTCATAGGTTCATAGGTTCATAGGTTGGTACTGAGCTATCTGCCTGAGGGCATATATTAGCCCAGCCATGTTGTGCTGTATTCACCACCCCTTTAGTAGTTCCCTAGACCCTTGTACTAGCAGCTAGTACCCTTGGCCCCTATCTAGTAGTGCTGTTGGTGTGATCCCTGGTGTGAACTTTCTGTTACCCATCCACTCATCAAGGTTCCTCTTGAAGAGTGATAGTGAGGGGCTCTGTCTTATGTAGATTGGGACCCTGTTCCATAGTAAGGGAAGTCTCTGTGTAGGGAATCTATCCCTCCAGCATGTTCTAGTCATTGTTGTGTTGAGGTTTATATCCCTAGAGCATGTAGCTCGAGTAGATTTGGTTTTGCTAAGATGGAGCATGTTCAACAATTCTGGGTTGGACATGGCTCTGTACATTAGACAGAGATCGCCTCTGAGAAAGTGGTATGCAACAGAGAACAGTCTTAGCTTTTTCAATCGTGCTGCATAGGGCAACTGTTTGAGGCCAGTAATTCTCCTGGTTAGGTACCTCTGTGGTCTCTCCAGCTGCTGGAGATGTCTAGCCAGGTTCATTCCAATTGGTGCATTGTACTCAATAATGGGTCTGATGAGAGAAGAGTAGAGGGGCACCATTACTTCCTTAGAGCTTGATGCGAACCCTTTCATGATCAGATGGGTCACATAGAAGGATTCTCTAACCACTTTGGCAACATGGTTATCAAAGGAAAACTGGCTATCTACTTGGGTCCCTAGATCCCTTATTTCTTCTTCAGATTTCAGGAGATTACCTCCTATGAGTACTCAAGTTCCAAAATGTGTGTAGTACAATGCATACTTGCCACCAATAGAAACTATGGAGTGTTAAAACAGGCCACTACAGGGCATGTCACCCTGCCCATGTGTCCAATATGCATGGACATGCAGACAGTGCACCTCCACCATGTTCACAATGGACACCTGCAAACCTGTGTTGCACACACCCCACACTTACTGTCCACTGTATAACACATGCTGACACAACTACACACATCAGTCAAGTGGCACATGGGCAAGCAAAGCACAATTGGAATAAACACTGGTGAAAACAATATAACATTGATAATTACAGCTTTAATGCATCATGCCTGCTCAGCTACACCTTCAAGGATATCATTACACTTTACTGCTAACAACATGCTACACATCCAGCCATTGTTATAATTTATTAAAGATACCCTGTGCATCAGCACCATGTTAGCCTGTTCCTGCATCAGTGTTACAGATGACAGGAGGTGGCACAGGTTTCATCATATGCACAGGGTGTGTTGTTGGTTTGCCAGAGGCCTACACTGAACCATACAATCAACATGTGTGTGTGAGTGTGTGTGTGAGGGCCATGAGTACTGTTATGGGCCAATGTTGATGTCATGTGTGCGGGTATGTGTTTGCAATAGGTTTCTGGTTTATGTGTGTGTGTCTGCATGCACACAGTTCCACCATGTGGCTACCATATACGGGGATTTGTGAGACAGCTACAGACTGTATCTGGCAGGCTTTACAGATCACCATCTCTGGCCACGGATACAGAACCTGTGCCTGGCAGGGGTGCTACAGACAGTATCAGGTACTAATCCAGATTGGGTACTATCCGAAGAGGTTGACAAATGTCCACTGGATCCAGGTCCCTGCTGGGACTGGCCAGAGCCACATGAACATGATCTGCTAGGATGGTCTATGGACAGCCCCCCAACATTGCTGGGGCTGGTATTGGCACTATGGGAGCAGCTGTGACTTGCTAGACGTCCATGGTGACCTCCAGCTGGTGATGTTGCCAGCATATGTCCACGTTGATGTCTCAACTGTCCCGCACTGTCCTGACACATGGACATGACATTGTGGAGGACATCCAATGTCTCACCCCAATGTCTATGAATGACCACAGTGTAGTTATGTAGGGCACCTGCTAGGTCACGGATACTGTCATTTACAGAGGTGTAATGAGCCCTCTGTGCCCTTAGCCCCTGTCTGGTGTACCGCTCCATTCATGTCTGTGCCTCCATGACAGCCTGGAACATGCATGTGGTAGAAAGAGGTGTGGCACGTCTGCCAGGGGCATGATCACCAGCAGTGCTCTGACGAGAACCCCTGAGCATCTGCCTATGTGGTACCATTCCAGACATCGAGCTATGGCTGCTGTGTCCTGATACAGGTGCCATAGATACCACACTGTCCTGGCCAGTGCCAACCATACATTGTCCCTCAGCTAAGGGCAATGGTGATGATGGATGTACAGGCAGTATGACTGTGTGCATGGGTGGAGACTTGTGTACTGTCAATTGGTGGCCCAGCAACAGACCCTGACAAACCTGCCTGTGCCTCAACACACCTATTCTCATGATCACTGTCTGTCTCAGTGACATCAGGTTCCCTGCTGTACTGAACCAGCCCCACCTTGCCACCTGTGAGAGGAAAATAGGAAACACACTTTAAGACCTGAACATGAGTTCAGACCACATGCACACATGCACACATGTGCACATGCACACATGCACACACACAAAACTACACTCCTCCCGAAAGCAGACACACACAACACCAGCAATCACAGAACATACACAATTGCAGGTGATGGTGGGGTACAGTATCATAAGCAAAACAGTCATATCACACGTCAGCATGCAGGACATGTCTTGCTCAACAGCATGCGGTGCAAATGTAGTCAGTCCTTGTTATTAACAGTATGCATGGCTTTGATGCATGTGTTTTGTTATTAGGTGATGGCCCTCCCCCTGGAACACAATGCATACATGGACACAACATTGCTGTGCAGGTATTCATAACCCTGTGATGTACTGTGCACCATAACTCGCAGGTGTACATACCATTGCTGTTGGATGTGTATCTGTGTGTCAGATAGGTATCCAATGCTGATTACAGCCTCTGTGTCTTTAGCAAATAATTGTGGACACATTTTTAGCACATGCATGATGAGTATTCACACAACATCATCAGTGGTGCATGGATAATTGATGGAATACCATTCAGCCACATACCCAATGTACGGTACTTATGGTGAGTGTAGATCATATTGTGGATATGCCAGTTTCATCCATGACATGGCATGCTAAAACACAACTGCATATTTAAACACTACACATACCCAATATGTGTCATATGACCTAGCCACTCAATAGCATCACAAGACATATATGTGTCAGTTGTGCAAATGGTGATTGGTATGCATACTGTTTAGAGGTGCATATGTGTGCACATACGCATCATTATCGTGTGTAGCAATGACAGCTATGTGCAGTACTGTGGTTACAATAACTGGATGGGGTATAGTACCGTAGGCCATCATCATGAAGCATGAGTTGGTCACTCAAGGCTACAAGTGCACAAACCAGCACAAATCATGCTGTGCAGTAACTGTACTACCTTGGCTAAATTCACCATTTCACAACCAGTTGTTACGTGAGTTTGTAAGGAGGCCAATAAGGAGCATTCCCTGACATGAATGTGCAGTGTGTTGCAGAGTGTTTAAATGCCCCAGGATAGGCCTCTACCCCTCAGGTACATTATGTGTAATGTGTAGATGAGATTTTGGATACTGGAGTGTGTCTTTACAGAGGGTTTGGGAATCCTTTATGTGTAGCATGTTAAAATGCTCTGTATATGACATAGATGTGTATGTTATGTGCATGTTGAGTATCAACTGTGCCTATCCAATGGTCACTACAGTCTAGCCACATTTGTTTGAGATGGTCTGGGTATTGCATGTGTTTGAGGCAGCTAATCACATTAGTGAGATATGTGTGCTCTTACACCAAACATGCACAGCATGCATTATTGGTAGGTGTGTTACATGTGTACATGGCCTACACATTAACTATGACATGCACTTTTTATTTACAATAATAAATGTAGGACACACTCACCAGCATCTATCTGCTGCCTTGATGTAACCCCAGAGATACCTACATAGAGATGAGACAGTTTGTCAGTGGCCACAACTGTGGCATTGCTACTGTGTGTTTGCAATTTTACAGTACAACAACAGTTTACATTCACAGGGCTACAGATTATGTTCCAAATGATCAGTATTGTACAACAACAGGCTCCACATCTTTGAACAACACACTCCACATCTCACATATGCATGATCTACCAATACAGATAACAGTAGTCTACAGATATGCCATGTTACCTGCATGCTCCATGTGCTCTTGCTGGGTGGTTCCAACCTCCACCATGGTGCATGTCTGCTGCTGTTGTTGTTGGGCAGGTGCCACCAGGCTCATGAGCAGCTCCTCCACTCTGATGAGGGGGGGATGGATGTTAACACCACCCCCTGTTGCAAGCTGTTCTCTACGCACATCAGTGGCAAGCGGTCGTAGTAGATCACTGCAGTGGTAGTGTACTGCTCATATATGCGGTTATGCAGGCCTACCTCATTGACCCTGTGGTCAAGATTTTGCCACATTGCAGTATGCTCCTGCTGGTCCTGGCTGGTTCATGAAAACATTAGACGGTAGTGCTGAATCATACTGCTAGTGATGATATCATCTTCAGCCTTACTGTAACTTGGGTTCCTGTGGTGGGCCATGATCGCTGGAAGACATAAATACAAAAATATGTCTGAGCAAGTCATATGCCACATTTAACATTATACAGTACAGGTATCACTGAACTGCCATATATAGCAACCTATAAGCTAACTGAGAGTGAAACACTGTAACTGCCACTTATCACTACTCACCCCACAACTGCTTGAAAGTGCCTTGCTCACTCCCTATCTAATGAACCATGTTCTGCACAGCAACAAAATAAAATCACTATATAAGACTATACAAGAGTACCTGGCACACTGTATGCAACACAATGCACCACCTAGCCACAGCAGATATACATCAAGCTGATGTGTAAAGAAATATATCATCCATCACAATCAGTGTAAGGTCCAGTAAATGTATTACTTTTATACCACACAACTTGTTAATGCCAAACCCGTGGCCAAAATACGTGCACAATTGGGAATATAGGTCACATACTGCTGTAGTACACAATGAATGTTGCTAGATATGCAGTTATATCTATTACCACACATATGTCAAAGGACATGTTACAGACATACTCACACACACATCAGACATAATTACAGGACACAAAGGTATGACAACCCAGATAAGCTTTCAGTGTGTACTATACAGTACTGTGTGTCAGTACTTACACAACCTTAATCTTGAGAAATGTAATCTGTGATGAATACAGGGACCACACAAAACAGTGGATGCAAGCAATGTGGACATACACCATACTTTGCTGTACAGGCCCAGAGCTTCAATTAGTACTACAGTACACACCAGATTTGCATTCAACATTGGTACCAATCAATAATCATAAATGTAGTGCTTTAGCCTCCAGTGGCACACCCTAGTTTAAACCAAGGGACTTAATCACACTGTATGCAATAGCACTTGTTCTGCCTAGCAACAGAATACACAACGTTTGCTAGGGTCAAAGCAAGGACCCATAATACCATAACATAAACAGTTTCCCACTAAGCTATCCCACAGATACATATCTTTGATGTGTTCACCAACATATTGACCATCACAGTCAGTCAACAGTACAGACAATCTATTGCAAAAAGGAGATGTAGGTGTGTATGAGTATATATATATATATATATATATATATATATATATATATATATATATATATATATATATATATATGTGTGTGTGTGTGTGTGTGTGTGTGTATATATATATGTATATCTATATATATATATATATATATGTATATATACATATACATATACACATCCATTTGTCTACATATACATATATATATATATATATATATATATATATATATATATATATATATATATATAGGCACATATACATTTCAACTTTCATAGTGAGAATATCAATTATACAAAGGATGTAAGGTGTATAGTAATGTAATAAAATTGCACAGTCTTGGGATAAATGCATTGAAGGTGTTCACAGCCCAGGTAGCTTTAGCAGGCCTTACTGGTTTCAACATTGCAAACTGAACGAACCACCCACAGTGTTTAACCACCACATGCCATATACCAGCACTGTATGCTGTCTTGTTTGTCACACACTAAAACCTACATACAAATATGTGCATGCTAACCTTCACCAACATATATATCTCCCCCTTCGCAAACAGTTGCAATATGTCCCCTGCTCTATGCACATATACAGATGTGAATATATATGACACATATATATTTCTCTGTATGTGTGTGGCATACACACACATGGTCCACACTGTTGTAAGTCCCTGGACCTCACAGCTGAACTGTTGGGCCTTGCTGCAACACAAACAGGTGTCACATATGAGCACATACTAACATTAAGGGGGTATATATGGCAACAGATGCTAGATAAGCATAGTAGACTGCTACAGCAGTTGCTAATGCTAAGCTACACTTTAATATGAGTATCATGCATGTGTTGTTTTGTCACACCCATGTTTATATAATGTCAGCCATTGGCCACACTACTGTACAGAACACAGATAACATGGATCAGATCTTTGACATTTAATGCTGAGCTACAGATTTCACAGGTATGTCCCACTGCCCACAGGTACACACAGTATTGTCCATAGCAGTAGTTAAGCAGAACATCTGTGCAGAAAGAAGTACTGCTACCTAATATGAATGTTTCACATTATGTAGACTATTCTTCAATAACATCTACTACATGCCAGTATATACGTGTCACATACCTTTCCTTTGTATAATTTGGTAATATTTATTTTTCCTTTTCTCTCTCTTTCTCTCTGTCTCTCTCTGTCTCTCTCTGTCAGTCTCTGCAATAGAGTGATTGAGTTTGTTGGCAGAGATTGCAGCCTTCTTTTGTAGGAATTGCACATGAGCATGTGATGGCCTCTGCACTAATTAGTGCCCACCATTTGCTAATTGCATGCAGCCTGGTATGTAGTAATTGCAGTAATCACTGTCATAGCAACCCAGTACTATAAATTGCTAACTCATGTAGCCATGGCCCTTTCAGCTTTCCAAGATGGAGATCATCCTTGTTTGCTGTGGACATCATTGTTTAAGACGGAAGGTTGGTATAGTTCTTATATCAGAAGCCAGGGGTGTAGCCAGAGATTTACATTTTGTACTCAGACCTAATGTTGCTGCTTCCAGTACCCACTTGTCAGTGTAGAAATGTACTCACCCCTCAAAATGCTACCCCAAGATACACGGAAAGATGTACTTTCTTTTCAACTGTTACAATTAACTGCCATAACAAGCTAGTTATAGAGATGGATTCCTTTGGCACAAGAATTGTTTGTGAACTGCTATACTGTGAATATTCATTTACTCAGTTCTAAACAGTTTGTGCTTTTTTAGTGTTGACATTAGCACAAGCTGCTCAGAAAAACTGGACACATTTCAGTACTGTGAGTATGCTTACCTACATCCTTGGTAGACCCTGCACACACAGGTATATTCTACATTTGGGTAGGGTTGCAGAAGTACAGATAGTGTACGTATTATTGTGTGGATTTTATCTTGCTGGACCTACAGGGTTGCTGTGTACATGTTTGTTTATCAAGGCATGTAGTCTGTCTGCGTAACTCCTAACTGTGGACCTATCCACATGATAGACAGAGAATAGCCTGTTATTTTTTGTCTGTGCACCACACAGGTTTTTTCAGCAATAGAGCAATGGCATTCTTACAGTTGGTTGCTACCAGTACATGGCTACATCCATTTGTATTTCAGTGTTGTATTCCTACATAAGGGTATGCTTCCAAAACTCCTTCCAAAGCTATTTGCACAGTGTGTAACAGCAGAAAGGCTAATATGCCTCTGTGTTTCTGCCTCTGCCAGACTTCTCAACCAATCAGGTACATATTTGAACAGAATCAGGGAAAAGTCAAGAAAAAGTCAGGGACAATCAGGGACACCTTTAAAATATTAGTGCCATTAAGTTGAAACATTGAGAGAATCAGAGCATACTAACTAATACACCTTTTCTGAAGTAAAAGAAGTGTCTAACTCTTAATTATTGTCATTATTCATTAAGTGTAATTCACCACCTTTCTGCCCAAAGTCAGTAGTTTTAGGAGGGATTTAGAGGGGCAGAGCTAAAATTCCCTGAAAATTAGGGACAGTTGAGAGGTATGGCTTCTGCCCTAAAAGATATGCCAGTGTTTGTCCTGCTGTGATACTGTGTGGGGTTGTAGAGTGATGGTATAACATTATTTCCTGCTAGAGGGGCTGCTTCTCTTATCACAGTCATGCAATGTAATCCCACAACTGTTGGTCAACATCCACAGAACAAGTTGTGGGGTATGGTATTCCTAATTTTCTTTTGCATTCACTCATTCTGATGCATGATATAATTATATAAGCACCAACATGATGTATATCTACCGTGGCTTAGTGGTACTTCATGTTGTGTATTTATTTTGTTCCTGAGCAGAACAAGGGCCCTCATATACAGAGTGGCTAAGGCACTTTTAAGAACAAGCTCAAACCCACGCAAACCCACTAACTACTGCTTAATAGTGCAAAATGGGGATATAGGAAAGTGGTGAAAAAGTGGCACAAAGAGAGAAAGACAGTATGGAAAATAGCTTGGGATGTGCAGGAAGGGTGTAGGGAAGGTCCACAGCTGCCCATTTCTTCAACAGCAACAGCTGTGCATATGCAATAAATTTGGTGAGGACAACAAAGTATGTTGTAATGCCAATTAAAAAACATTTCATGTGTCCAGTAGACATGTGTGCAAAATGGACAGCTATGTATTTTTCAGGTGAGAGTGGAATGTGGGGTAGTAGGTATATTTGGGGAGGTAGGTTGGGGAGGTAAACAGACAAGACAAACAAGATGCATACAGGGGTGGTATATGACACATGTGGTGGGTGAACACCTTTGACAGGGAGGGATGTTTGGAAATCCCCAGATGGAAACAGTGGGACTGAGGTCCCCACCCATGGGCAGTCACCACTGCACCTTCACGGGCCAGAAGATGGCTGTGCTGGGGGTCTGTGTAGGAAGGGTAGGCTGACCCATGAGTTGTGCCACTTGGGCCTCAAGCTGGTGTAGAGGTTCTGCAACAGAACATTCAATCTCTCTATGCACCACAGCCCGGACCCTACGAAGGGTGATAAGTGCCTCTATGTCCACACTTGCATGGGGGGGGGGGCTGAGCTCCATCCCCTGCAGTGCTTCCACCTGAAGGTGGCACAGGGCCAATGGAGGAGGAGGTCCCAGGCTGGGACCAGATCTGCTGGTGCCAGGTGCCATGGCCAACTGAGGTGGGACAGGTGGGTCCGCTGGGACTACTATGTTTTGGAGAGTTTAATAAAGATATGGGTTAGTAACAGTCAACAGCATTGCCAATTAGTTATAAGAGCATGCAGAAGTATTCCCATTAACCCAACACACCAGATTTTCAACAGTTGAAAAGCAAGCATGACACATGCATATATAGAACAATAGTGGACATTTCAACAGCATGCAGGTTTAATTGATGGCAACAGGCCACCAATATTGTGGTATTTTTAACAGGGCACATGCATGGAAATAAATGCAAATATTTATAAACCAATAGGATATATGTCCCAACAAATGTTTTGAGATTAGACATACCGATTGAGGTGTGGAATTGCATTTTTTATGCACATACAGTAGGGTGGAAAAAAGATAGCTCAGTTAACAACTTATATATCCTTCTAGTTTTCACTACATTCCTATTAACTGCAGTTATATGTCTCTTACATGTATTATTACACTACCCAATGTCCTTATATTGTGCAATTGGATTTTGCTAGATCATTATATACATGAGCTGTATCTTACATACAAACTATCCAAGGTGCAGATGTTACTGCAATATATTTTGAGAGTTGCTCACACACACTACTACTAAGATGGTACACTGACAGCTCTACTTTCATATAATTATCTAGATATGTTCAGGTGAAAGTATCATTTATATGTTAACAGCTCCCTACATTTCTGGCAGCACACTGACATTTCTGGGGAACACAATACCAAGCTACTCATGTGCCAGATTAACCTGTACATGCTGGCCATGAACCAACAGTTGAGGGCTGTACATATGCATACAAGCTACTGGCACTCCCTTCATCCAAGTGTGGGTTGACACTGCTTAATACAACACCACTATTTGTAGAATGCAACAGTACAACATATCAAAGAAAATGACACAGACGCACTCCATGAATCATACATTTATTAAAGGATTATTACACCTTTATTTATTGGGTTAAAAGACGTTTTGAAGGCTCTCTCATTTATTTTATATAACAGTACATGGAGAATAATTACTAACCTGCCTGATGATGCAGCCTTTGCCGCCTATCTTCATGGGCTTGCTGGTTCATAGCCCGTTCACCTGCAGCTGTGAAATAAATGCAGTGATATTGAGACCTAAATATCCATAGTATAGACAAGCATAGCAATTCTTAACTACTTAATACAATGGCTACTTTACTCAGTACTGGGGCATTAGGCATTGTACGGGATTCCTGGATCCACCGGTCCAGTTCATCCCCCCTACATCGCTTCAGGTCAGAATAATGGGCCTGACCGGCTCACCAGTCTGAGGAACACCAGTGGCACTGGTAAGATCATGGGGCAAGACTGTTCCAGGCCTCCGTTTTATATTGGGTACCCTGGTACTGGCCCTGCAGGAGTCTTTCCTCATGTTTGTGGACGAGGAGCCAAACCATAATTTTGGACTCCTGGATGTAAATTGTGTGCCTTCACCAGCACCAGCCATGCTGACTGCAGAAGGAAGCTACAACCAGTTATAGCAAGTATTCCCACCTGTGGAGCTTAAATATGCCTCATTTCCTGCACTTATTTGTGATTGGCCAGTTTTGGAAAAACTCAGCTTTAGGCATGCCTGCTTAGCTGATGTTGGCAATATTTAAAATTCCTTTGATTTATATGTGTCTGTGGAAAGTGCATGTTTGTGAAATGCTGTCATGGCTTAGTGGTTAAGTACTGTGACTACAGTGCACAGTATCCTGAGTTCAACACCTGTCACTGCTTTTTATTTTCCTGATGGGCAGACCTGACTGGTTAAGGAACAATAAAGCAGGTGTGAGCATGTCTACCCGACTTTGCTCAACTTTGTCTGACTTTCCAGACTTTGCCCAACATTGCCCAAAGTTGAGCTAGTTTGTAGTTAAACATGCTCAATATTGGTTAAATGTGCTTAGCAGTGCTTTATATTGCTTAAAATAGGGTACTCATGCTTCAGAATGCATAACCATTTCACCTTCATATATATATTATTCGACAACTACTACATTTAACATTTCAATGCTTTTTACAAAACTTATACATAAAAAATGTCAGGAAATATTTTTGTGTACAGATTTCCCACAGAAAATGAAACGTGCAGTAGTGGGACTCGAACTGGGAATGCCTCCTCTTTGTGCGAAGGCTCTAACCACTACGCTATCGCTATGTTGGTTAATTTGCATATATTTTTCTTATTATCCTCTTTTGGTGTCTAAGCTGCTAACTGTAGCTAAGCAATGGCTAAACGGCAGCTATATCGGAAGAAAAAAAATCTTTTTATTTTAACTTTGTAAGTTAACATATGGGGAGTGTAGTGTTACATTGTACACATGTGCATGTAACTTTTCTTCATTGCAGGGCATGGAAGACTAATCTAGTCTTACATGGAAGATTAGTAAATCCGAGGGGGTATCTTTCAGTTTTCAATGCAGCTAAACACAATCTCTGTGCTGAGAAGCTTTCTGTATTGACTTCAGAGTGAACTAATTATTGGTTTTGAAAGTAATTATTTTATGACTTCCAGCATCTGCCAAAGATCTGAGGTCTATGTATGTTCACAGGTAGATGCTAAATACTACAAGCTTCCAGCAGTGGGGGTTTCACCTGGGATAGAGTCAGATGACAAGAAATTATGTCATTCTGCAACAGCAGTTATATTTGAGATATTAATTTGAGAAGTCTCTTATTGAGACAGGGTATTCTGTATTCTGTCTTGGACCTGGCAACAACAAGATCCATTCAACACATCTGCATTGCTCTGATGAATTAAGTTTTTAGGGTGCAGTAATTCTCTTAGATTCAGTCAGGAATATAGTAAAGCTTAGTTTAGATATTTTTCTTTATTTATTTGAGAGCGTCCTGCAATGTTTTTAAATATTTCCTGTGGTTTTGAACTCTGATGTCACTGTAAATGTATATTTAATATTGTCTTGTTCTTTTATTATTTATTATTAAATATAATTAAACCTTTCATTGTGGCTGATCTGTGTAGAGATATTTAAGTTTTTAGAGTACTTGCATATTTATTTGGTGACACTGGTCTTGGTCAAACTATCATTTGTATTAATATTAATATTACACAGTAAAATTGGACACCCTATGTTAAGGGCTTTACAGTAGCAGATAAGGGGTTGGCTGGTGGCAGTGATAACTACCTTATAGTCTGGGCAAAAGGGGACATAGCTAGTAAACCTGTGCCAGCCTTTCCCAGGGGTGTGTGTGTGCGTGTGTGTTTGTGTGTGTTTCAGTTACTTAGGTAGGGACACAAAGCACTGGTTGGACAGAGAGGCTGCTGTAGGTCTTGGCTTGGCCACTCAGCTGAGATCTCAATTCTATAGCTGTGCCAGTGAGGAGTCATATTGGGGATCTGGAGGAAGAGTGAGAAACCATCTCCAGACAAACTGTGGTCTCTGTGCTCTTAAAGGAAATTGCACTTGATGTAGACAGCTGCATCTGAAAATACTGTGTGTGTACCTTGTTAACCTCCCAGTGTACATCCCCCACTGTTGCCAGTGGTGAGGATTGAGGCTGCTTGATTACTGGTCCAGTGGTGGGTCATCACAAAGAAAATGGCAGTAACAAAAAATGAGCTTAAATGGTGGAAACCACAACCAAAAACAAAACAAAACCACCGTGTGTGATAGTGTGGCACTGTAATTAATCCAAAAACAAAATGTCCAAAAGGGTTTTATTCGCAAAATCCGCAGAAGTAAAAATGTTATATTCCACAAAGACAATCTTGGTAAGTGCTTTCATCCAATAAATTGCAGGACTTTATCAGAACCAAAGTGCTTGCCACTAAACCTTATTAAATACTGACATTAATCATTCATTGACCAATGAGAAACTAAAAACTCTAATTAAGACTTCATTTAGAAACACAACACTAAAAAAAATTACCATTTCCCTATATATAAACTTTAACCTATTATTAAAACATAAATCACTTCACAATATTGATGCTTTTTCTTTTAAAATAGGAACTAGTGAAAGGTGGTCATTCATCCCTGCTGGATAATTGCCATTGAGTCTAAGCTGCCATTTAAACTCTCTTTTACCAATAATATTAGACCAATCTCCTCCCCTAACTTCCTTAGTCACTAGCTCTAAAATACCAAACTTAAAATTACTATGTTCAGAATTCAACTGTGTATGCTTATAGAGGGCATTATACATATCTTTAAAATTAATGGCGTAGAGGTGCTCATAAATGCATTTACATAGGGTTCTCTCAGTCTTTCCTATATAATACCCATTACATCCTTGGCACACAGAAACATACACTAAACCCTTACTGCCACAATTGCCCATCTTAAGTTCTACTTCCCTAAGGGGTTCACCAATAAGTAACCATTTTCAATTCAAACCATATGGGCAATATTTACAAGCCCCACACCTCGTTTCCCCTTACAAACCTTTCTAATAGGTAAGGGGTGTTCCAATAAATATTTCATGTTGTGGTTTAAATTGGATGCAAATAGTGGTGTCTTGCCCAAACCGTTAAAAACTTCATTACCTTCTAGAATAACCCAATTCTTAGTTATTATTTTATGAACTGTATGTCCGAAAGTTCTGAAAAATGTTACCATAGAATGTGAAAAATTACTGGGCTGACTGTCCTTTGTTGTAATATTGTCTATTCCAACTCCTATAACAGTTTTATATCTTGCCCCCCAACCTTCTAAAATATCCTTCCCTAAATCCTGTGCCCATTTTTCTGGGCAACGTCTATCCACAATCATTTGTGTTAAATAACTTAACTCTCTTTTAAACAAAGTCAGGGTGGAGCATATTTTGGCTCCCCGAATCATTGCCCTCTGACTATGTTTCTTTTGACATATTGTGGTTGATTACTAGTATAGGCCAAAAAACTATTTTAATAAGTTGGTTTGCGGTAAACTTTAGAGTAAAATATCCTTTCATCATTATCTTTTGCTAAAGTGACATCCAAATAATCAATAGTTTCACTAGAATAACTATGAGTAAATTTAAAATAATCGCAAATGTTATTAATGTAACCAATGAAGTTTTCAACTAACGTCTCTTCTCCTTTCCAGAGGACAGAAATATCATCCAGATAGCATAAATAAACTGACCACTGATCCTCAAACCCTGAGTTGAGCACGTATCTCTTTTTCCATGCTGCCATAACTAAATTGGCATACATGGGAGCACGGCTTGATCCCATCACTACACCCTGCAATTGCTTATAAAATTTGTTCTCAAACATAATAAAGTTGTTAAGTAAAATCCTTTTCATCACCGCCATGACAAAATTAACAAGTGCTGCATCTAATGAAGTATTTGTCAATACAGATTCCAAAAATAATTCCAGCCCTATTTCATGGGGTATGGAATTGAAGAGATCTACTACATTAATTGTCAGAAATCCCATTTCATCTTCAAAGAAATATTACTTAATTCTGTACAAAAAATCCCATGAGTCAGTTAACACATGCGGATAGGTCTCAATACATCCTTTAATAATTGCTCTACAAAAATACCCAAAGAGTAAATTGAGCTATTATGTGCTGCCACAACAAGTCTATAAGGGTTGTGGTTGATATTCTTATGCACCTTCGGGATGCCAAAAAGAGTAGGGATAATGGTGTGATGATTTTGTAAAAAAATTAAATAATTCCTCATTAATTACCCCTTGTAGTAGGCTATCTTTGAGAAATAGCTCTAATTTTTGATGTGCAATATTGATCTCGTTCTTTGACAATATAATTTGTGTCATATAACAAGTTAGTCACATAATTGACATAATCATTTTTATCTACTAAAACTATCTTCCCTCTTATCAGGTTTCATTACTCTGATTTGGTCTGACTCTCTCAAATTCCTTAATAATGTGGCCGCCTCTCTAGTCATGTTGTAAAATGATTCCTTATGGATGTTATGTGCCTGAAGTATCTGTTTGCGACAGTTTTTTTCAAAACTAACTAATGTCTGGTATAATGGGGGGGTTAAAAATAGTTTTCCTTCTAAATTTATTTTCAACCACCATTGAATCATTATGATCCTTGAAATACAACTGAAAATGTAACTTTCTTGTATATAATTTCAGTTCTGTCAACAAAGTAGACACGTCAGCCTTGTGACCAGGCATAAATTTAAAACCTCTCTTAAAAAGTGAAAAGTGTATTTCAGCTATTTAACTATCGGTGTAATTGAAAATATTGAACCCCTGGGAACTTAACCTTTTACCATCAAAGCTAGAAATAATAGGCTCACTAAAAGGTGGCATATTTATTATCTGTTTCCTCGGTTGTTTCTCCAATAATTTCTATGACGCCTCTGCTGTTGCCTTCTCTGGGTGGTTGGCTGCGCTAAAAAGTTTTGCCTATTCCTATTCTTAATGGCAACTTAAACTCAATGACAATTATCCAGCGGGGATGAAAAACCACCTTTCACTAGTTCCTATTTTAAAAGAAAAAGCATCAATACTGTGAAGTGATTTATGTTTTAATAATAGGTTAAAGTTTTTATATATATATATATATATATATATATATATATATATATATATATATATAAGGAAATGGTAATGTTTTTAGTGTCGTGTTTTTAAATGAAGTCTTAATTAGAGTTTTTAGTGTTCTCATTGGTCAATGAATGATTGGTGTCAGTATTTAATAAGGTTTAGTGGCAAGCACTTTGGTTCTGATAAAGTCCTGTAATTTATTGGACAAAAGCACTTACCAACATTGTCTTTGTGGATTATAACATTTTTGCTTCTGTGGATTTTGCAAATAAAACCCTTTTGGACATTTCATTTTTGGATTAATTACAGTGCCACACTATCTCACAAGGTGTTTTTATTTTATTCTTGGTTGTGGTTTCCACCTTTTACACTCATGTTTTGTTAATGGTGCTGTGTTGAAGCATCGTGACATTGTGAGGCACTGAGTTCTGTATTTGGTCATTGTACTGTATAATTTGGTTGAATAATGTGGATATGAACCATTATTTTGATATTAACAACCATTCTGCTGGTTCTGTGGTGCAGAATAGTGATTTGTCATTGACTAGTGAGGAGGGTAACTTCACACAACTCATTAAATTGATGCTTTCACAATATCAGCAGCTACAGAGTACACTGGATAGACTACAGTTCCCAGCATTACTAGCGGCCAATTCTCAGACAATGAACATTAATCCTTCTGAGCCACAAGGACAAAGGTCACAAGGAAGTACTGTGGCATCGAATACAATAGCTAATAGTAGTATTCCTTGTAGCCAAAAGACGGAAAGGAACGTGGAGCACTTTAGTCAAGTGACTCATTTTGAACAGTGGCTGAAAAGGGATTTATTTGTGGTTAATGAGGAGCAGTTCAACAAACCAGTAACTCTACACAACCGCTTACAACTGTTTGAATCTAAGGTGAGCAAGGTACATAATTTACAATTTGACAATGCGTACCTTGCTGTGTGTATTCATGTTCATAGAGTTCCAAAGGGACTGAGAATGTCCAAGTTCCCTAACGGATTGACAGTTGGACAGCCTGAAGTGGAAGAGTTATTGGCCAATGTTTGACAGACATGGCATCGAACTTTTGCAGTTTATCATAAAAGTGAATGTTAATAAGATTAATGAGCTTTTTGAGGAAATTAATGTATTGAATGAAGGTATTTTAACTGATGTCAATTTTATGAATTCTGAAACATGATAATATTTTTGATAAGATTGACCAACAGGTAAAGGAAAATGTAGCGAAAAAGCAAAAGAAGTTAATGAGAGATGAACAAGATTATAGGCTTAAAGAAGACTACCTCCTTCCCAAGAGTTATCTAGGGACACCAACGGGTTCAAACAGTAATTTAACTGTGGGAACTGAAATGACACAATTTAATCAAGAATTAAGGGAAGGAGATAATATTGATTTTAGTGAACAGCCTAATGAGGAGGTGGATGAGGATTTTGAACAGAATTACCCCCTTTTGCGTAGATCAGAAAGGATATCACATAGGAATAAACAGAATTTTTGAGTGCAGCCAACTACCCTAAGAGGACAACAGCAGACGGGACAGAGACATTATTGGAGAAACAACTGATGAAACAGATACTAAATGTACCACCTTTTAGTGAGCCTATTATTTCTAGCTTTGATGGTAAAAGGTTAAGTTCCCAGGGGTGCAATATTTTCAATTACACCAATAGTGAAATAACTGAAACACACTTTTCACTTTTTAAGAAATGTTTTAAATTTATCCATGGTCACAAGGCTGACGTGTCTACTTTGTTGACATAACTGAAATTATATATGAGAAAAGTTACATTTTCAGTTGTATTTCAAGGATCATAATGATTCAATGGTAGTTGAAAATAAATTTCGAAGGAAAATTATTTTTAACCCTGCACTACACCAGACATTAGTTAGTTTTGAAAAAATGTGTAGCAAAGAGATACTGCACATAACATCCATAAGGAATCCTTTTACAACATGACTAGAGAGGAGGCCACATTATTAAGGAATTTGAGAGTCAGACCAAATCAGGGTAATGAAACCTGATAAGGGGGGAGGGATAGTTTTAGTAGATAAAAATAGTTATGTTAATGATGTGGCTAACTTGCTCTATGACACAAATAAATATGATATAGTGTCAAAGAATGAGATCAATATTGCACATCACAAATTACAGCTATTTCTCGAAGATAGCCTACTACAAGGGATAGTTAATGAGGAATTATTTAATTTTTTACAGAATCATCACACCATTATCCCTATGGTTTTTGGCATCCCCAAGGTGCATAAGAATATCAACCAACCCCCTTATAGACTTGTTGTGGCAGCACGTAATAGCTCAATTTACTCTGTGGGTATTTTTGTAGCTAGATTATTAAAGGATGTATTGAGACCTGTCCCCATGTGTTAACTGACTCGTGGGAATTTTTGTCCAGAATTAAGCAAGATTTCTTTAAAGATGTAACTGGATTTCTGACAATTGATGTAGCAGATCTCTTCAATTCCATACTCCATGAAACATTGCTGGAATTATTTTTGGAATCTGTATTGACATATAATTCATTAGATGGAACCTTGTTAATTTTGTCATGGAGGTGATGGAAACGATTTTACTTAACAACTTTATTATGTCTGAGAACAAATTTTTTAAGCAATTGAAGGATGTAGCGATGGGGTCAAGCAGTGCTCCCGTGTATGCCAATTTAGTTATGGCAGTATGGGAAAAGAGATACGTGTTCAACTCAGGGTTTGAGGGTCAGTGGTCAGTTTATTTATGCTATCTGGATGATATTTTTGTCCTCTGGAAAGGAGAAGAGACGTTATTTGAAAACTTCATTGGTTACATTAACAACGTTTGCGATTATTTTAAATTTACTCATAGTTATTCTAGTGAAACTATTGATTATTTGGATGTCACTTTAGCAAAAGATAATAATGAAAGGATATTTTACTCTAAAGTTTACTGCAAACCAACTTATTCAATTAGTTTTTTGGCCTACACAAGTAATCATCCACAATATGTCAAAAGAAATATGGACAGAGGGCAAATGATTCAGGGAGCCAGAATGTGCGCCACCTTGATTTTGTTTAAAAGAAAGTTAAGTTGTTTAATACAAATCTTTGTGGATAGAGGTTGCCCAGAAAGATGGGTACAGGATTTAGGGAAGGATTAAGGTTGGGGGACAAAATATAAAGCCCTTATAGGAGTTGGAATAGACAATATTATAACAGAAGACAGTAAGCCCAGTAATTTTTCACATTCTATGGTAACATTTATGGATCTTTCGGACATACAACTCGTAATATAATAACTAAGAAGTGGGTTATTCTAGAAGGTAATAATGAAGTTTTTAAATGTTTGGGCAAGATACCACTATTTATATAAAAGTTAAACCACAACATGAAATATTTATTGGAACACCCCTTACCTATTAGAAAGGATTATAAGGGGACAACAAGTTGTGGGGCTTGTAAATATTGCCCACGTGTTTTGAATCAAAAATAGTTACTTATTGGTGAACACCTTAGGGAAGTAGTAGCAGTAAGGGTTTGGTGATGTTGCTGTGTACCAAGAATGTAAGAAAAAGAAAATGATATACGAAAGACTTAGAGAACCCTATGTAAACGCATTGATGAGCACCTCTACACCATTAATTCTAGTGATACGAATAATGCCCTCTATAAGCATACACAGTTGGGTTCTGAACATAGTAATTTTTAAGTCTGGTATTTTAGAGCTAGTGAGTAAGGACGTTAGGGGAGGAGATTGATCTAATATTATTTGTAAAAGAGAGTTTAAATGGCAACTTAGACTCAATGCCAATTATCCAGCAGTGATGAATGACCACCTTTCACTAGTTCCTATTTTGAAAGAAAAAGCATCAATATTGTGAAGTGATTTATGTTTTAATAATAGCTTAAAGTTTATATATCAGGAAATGATAATGTTTTTTAGTGTTGTGTTTTTAAATAAAGTCTTAATTAGAGTTTTTAGTGTTTTCATTGGTCAATGAATGATTGATGTTAGTATTTAATAAGGTTTAGTGGCAAGCACTTTGGTTCTGATAAAGTCCTGTAATTTATTGGACAAAAGCACTTACCAACATTGTCTTTGTGGATTATAACATTTTTGCTTCTGTGGATTTTACAAATAAAAACCCTTTTGGACATTTTGTTTTTGGATTAATTACAGTGCCACAGTATCACACAAAGAACATGACACATAAACCCACATATGCAGAGGTACTCACTAGTAACTTACCAAATGATCAGTGGCCTTCCAAATGGAAACCACTTGTACACAGTGCAAAAGAAACAACACATAATAACACACACCGGTGTCTCAACAAATAATACCACAAGGTGTAACACCCAGAAACCTAATGTACTGGTCATAGATGACTCCATTGTGAGACACGTGCATGTTACCCTCGCCAGGCTGGATAAGGAGCAGGTTATGGTTAGCTGACTATCAGGGGCCAGGCTCCTTCAAGTCACTCAAACACTGAAGTCACTCAACCACAAATACCAGTATGACTCCATCATAGTTCATGGTCCATGTAGGGGTGAATGAGTTGATCCATACCTCATTGGACTATATGAAGACAGACATGACTGAGCTGTCAAATTAAGTGTCATAGGCAGGTATCAGCCTAGCCTTAAGCAGCATTCTACTTTCTCCAAGTATGATGCCACAATACAAACAAACAAAAAAATTATTGACTTTAACAATTGTCTTAGCTTCTGGTGCCAGAACAAAAAGGATCCTATATTTGTCTGCCTAAGAAGACATGGTCGACAGGCCATGCTGCTTTGCCAGAGATGGTCTGCACCTGTGTCCTCTAAACTTTCTGCTACTGGAAAAGGTATCAGCCACCCTTATTGTGCCTTTTTTAGGCAGTGTCAAAATTGCCAACTTCCCTACATAACAAAATCCTCTCTAGATAAATTCAAGGTACTGCTGCTTAATGCTAGGCATTTAAACAAGAAACTGCACTTCCTTGGAAGCACTGCTCACTTTAGAAGATGCTGACATCATTGCAGTTACCAAGACATGGTTAAAAGCTGCAGAAAGCACCCCAGGCTACAATGCCTTCCATACATTCAGACCACAAACTAAGCATGAAAGAACCAAAGGAGGAGGTGCATCCATCTTCATAAAGGATGAGTACCCCTTGAGACTGGTGAAACTGTATGACTGTCTTGAGCTACTCCATGGCCAATTAACTATAGGCAAAACCCCCTTCCAGATCATAGCAAGCTACAGGCCCCCACCATGAAACAGGAAAAGCATACCACACACCTGGACTTACTGGAGTCACTTGCCATACAGCCCAACACCTTACTCATGGGTGATTCTAATTATGCTACCACCACAAACATGCTGTTTTAGTGTTTCTTGGACTTTGTGAAAGAAAATGCTCTGGAGCAGCTAGTCAGCACACCTCATAGGCTCAAATGTCCTGAATGTAGTACTCACTAACGTGGGAGAGCATTGCACTCCCACTGCGTGATGTCCTCCATGGTAAGATCAGACCATAAATTAGTCTCATTCAATGTAATTATAAGACCAGATACCCCATCAAGCTCAACAATGCTTAAGAATGTTTCTAAGACAAATTGCTTTCTACTGAGTGATGGTATAAGAAGTTTCAAAGCATCCCTGAATGCAGATAACATGGACTCCTATTCAGAGGTGTACACCAATTCCCTGTATAACCACTTAAGCAGTTGTATAGAATTGGCTGTACCTGACTGGATTAAAACCAGGTCTTGCCTAAAAAAAGAAGCCAAGCTGGTGGACCCCCTAGTATAAACACGCTATACAAGAAGAGAAAGAAACTAATGTCCAAGAATAAGAGTGCACTGGCTCAGCAGAGGCAGAAATCCCTCTCTAGCTTAAACAGCAAATTAGAGATCTTGTTAAGTCCTCCAAAGCTAATTACAAAGCAAAAATAGCCTCCTAGCTAAGGATAATCAGAAGGCATTTTTTAGCTATGTCCAAAATCTAAAATGTAATACCCAGTAACTGGCTGTGGCTGGCACCACCCTTACTCAACCGAAGGTAATAGCCAACTTGCTAGCTGACAGATTTGGAGAAAAACTTAACCCCCTTGTCCCCTCCAGTCATCCCCCAAAGTATACCTGTCACCATTCCTCAGCCTATTATATCAAAACAGCAGGTCATCTTGGCACTCTCCATGTCCAAAAAGCATGTCAACAATGGGACCAGACAACATGCCAGGGTGCCTTTTAAACAACTTAAAACATGATCTATCAGAGCCACTTGGATCCCTGTTTAACCACAGCCTGAGAACTGGCTATATTCCAGCAGAATGGAGGACAGCAACAGTAATTCTTTTGCACAAAGGGGGACCATGAACTCACCCTGGGAATTATAATAATAAGCTTGGCTTGCCTCATCTGCAAGGCCATGGAAAGAATCATTATGGACCTTATTAACAAGGACATAGGTAATCTCCAAACTCTAGACCCAACCCAGTTCAGATTTGTTAAAGGCAGATCATGTCTGTTAAACATGGTTGACTTCTTTGAGAAAGTCACCAAGGCCCTGGACAAGGGAAAGACAGTGCATACCACCTATCTTGACCTATCCAAGGCATTTAACACAATCCTCTACTCGGGCATTATATAGAAACTGAGAACCAATCCAAAGTAACGACAACCTCGGAAAACAGCTCAAGAAATTTTATTAAGTGCTTTTCATCCAGTTAATAACATGAAGTTCTTCAGATAAAAGAGCTACAATACTTTCACATTTAAATATCCCACCACCATAATCATGAGATAGGTCATGTGACAACAGACATTCCTCCCCCTCAATTCATTTAAAAAAATAAAATATAATATATATACCCCCACACAAATGAATACTAAAAATATATACTGCATAAATTCAGTTCCTCTGTACAAAAGTATAGAATAATGATTCAATCTGGGGTGACAATATGCATTTAAATGTATTTGCCAAAACAATTCAAGTTTATCTAATCTTAAAGTACTAGGTCCACCCCTTGGATCAGGAATAATCTGATCTATAACACGAAATTAAAAAAAACCCTCTGATTTAGAGATATGTGTTTAGCTGGTGCATTTTCCAATTTACCCCTCTGCATGGGCCAGTAAATGATATGCCTTTACCAAGTAGCAAGGAGGTAGGTTCCACCAGTTGTCTGTCCGGATGTCACCATAATCCATCAGTGGATATACTGCATCTGTCTTTAAGCCAACTCTGAACTTCTCCCTGTGATGCTTCAGCATGGAAAGCTGATACTATCTTAAAATCAAACACAACTTGCTTAGCAGCTTGATTTGCCAGATTATTTCCCTTTGAAAGAGTATTTATACCCCTTTGATGGGCACTACATTTAACTACTGCTACTTTTTTAGCTAACAAAAGAGACTCTAATCTTTTCTGAAGCAAAACAACATTATGGCTGTTGACAGACATTCTTGCAACCAAATTTCCACTTTGATCTCTTCCACAGGAACCATCCACAAATAGGTCCAGTTCACCGTTGGGTATAGGAGTGTCCTTTAAGTCATTCCTAGGAGAAAGCAGATAATTAGTCACACAATCATGCTCTTCATCATCCTCAGCAGTAAATAACAAAGATACAGGATTTAGAACAGGACAGCGTATGAGAGAAATAGATGGATCAGAGAGAAGAGTAACTTCATATTTAGTTAAATGTGCAGTCAAAAGGGGTTGAGTAATTATTTTAAGTAAGAGAGATGATACAGAATGAGGGATGGCTACTGTAAGATCATGCCTGAGTGCCAGTGATTGTGCAAGATCGACTAGAATGGTGGCAGCAGCCACCACCCCTTAAACATGGTGGAAATCTCTCTGCAACAGAATCATTTGTTGTACTATAATAAGCTAGTGGATGGTAGTTATCTCCATGTTTCTGTGCAAGCACTCTCTGAGCAAATCCATTCTTTTCATGACAAAATAAAATGAAAGTCTTCACAGATCTATCACAGAAAAATATTTTGCTGTAGGTGGTATGCAAGTCAGTATTGTTGCTGGATTTGGAACCACAAGAAAAGTTGGTAATACTGCATTATTTACAGCCCTCAAATCTTGCATAAAGATTTACAAGTATCTTTTCCTGGCTTTTTCACAGGGAGAATAGAAGTATTACAAGGGCTTTTAGCTGACACTAGTATTCCTTGTTGTATCAAGGACTGAATTATAGGTTTGATTCCGTGCTTTGCTTCTTATTTCAGTGGATACTGCAGAACTCTAGGGAGAGGTTTTGATGGATTCAATTTTATTTTTACCAGTTGTGCAGATTTTAATATACCTACTTCATTAGTGTGTTTACACCATAAGTTAGTAGGTCCCTGCTGCAGCAGTTTTTCAGTTGTGTGTATGCCTTCAAAAGGCTGTTCATCAGCTTCTGCTAAGACTGCTAATACTTCCACCTCTGATTTTGTTGGAACATCCAAATACACCCCTTCTGGTGTACAGTAAATAGTACAACCATGTTTGCATAACAGGTCTTTCCCTTTCAAATTTACCAGTGCATTAGTACTCAAAAGAAAAAAATGCCTTTCTTTAATTGATCCTAAAAAAATGGGTATAGGTTCTGAAACAGGATACGTAACAGTAGCATTTGTACTCCAAGTGCCTTTGCCATATGTTTTGATACTGGTATCTGACTATCTGAAGTAACTTTTAATACAGACCTAGTGGCTCCAATGTCCACCAGGAAAGGAATTTTCTTTGAATTCATTTTTACCTTAAGATCTTAACTGTCAACTGTTCACATTTTCACAGAATGTCCAGATTTTGCCTCATATTTTTGGTCTGTTCCTCATAAAACTAGTGATTTTCTGGATTTTTGTGGCAAATCAGTGAAGAATGAATTTACTAAATAATGATAGTCATTTGAGTTTCAGCCTTCATATCCTTCAGAAAATGCATGGCATCACAAGACCTTTTAATCTAGCAACTTTCCAAATTTATAAAAGCATTATTTAAAATTTGTCCCTACGTTTGAGGCTTTGGTCCCCCCATTATTTTTGGCTTTGTCCAGATTTTTTGTACTAAGAGGTTGAGAGCTACGCTTAACATGGGGTCAATTTGATTTATTGGCAGCAAATGATCAATATTTATTTTTGTTTATTATTCTGACATAGTCAGTACTGTGATTTGCAGGGTCTATATTATAACATCAAAGCTTCAGGTATTCGAATACCTAAAGCTCAACACATTAATAGCAAAAGCTCAAAACCGCAAACGGCAACTTCTGCACAGGGAAAGAAATCGCTTGGCCGCAAAACAAAAAAACAAACTTTCAAATTCGAATCAAGTGGGAGGCTATGCCCCCCACCCCCGCCAACTAAATATACCAACTCCGAGATTGCTCTACATTAGAGAAAAGGGCAAATTCCCTATAACGGCTAAGTAAATTTTTTTCCCTATTAAAAAATTTGCGGAAGTGGTCATTCACGATTTTCAGCTTTCGCTATTTACATGTCGAGCTTTAGGTATTCGAATACCTGAAGTATCGATGTTATAATATAGACACAATTTGCAGCATTTAGTAAGGACTCCAAGTCTTTTTCCTGCCAGTCTATAAGTACTTGCTTTATTTGATTTTGTACAGGGGCTTGCAAATCAAGTACAAAAGCAGCTGTAATAGTTGGCTTGTGACTCTGGATGTGGTATCCTTGAATGTCTTGCAAACACTGCTTTAAGATTACTCAGATGATCTGCAGGAGCTTCACCCTTTATTTTTGTCACATGCCTGTATCTTAGACTAATCTGTCCTAACTTTGTACACTTTTATAATTTTATTTAATAATGCTGTTCTTTTGTCTATTAGTGCATTCCCTGTGAGAATAAAATCTGTTATTTCAGCCTTCTCAAGTAACTGTTTTCCTATTTCATCTTAAGTAACTACCCAAAGCAGCTGGTTTAAATCTGTCAAAGCAGGGTTATAGCATTCTGTTATAGTTTTTAATTTTTCCTTAAACCATAATGTTTCTTCACTAATATTTGGAAAACTTTTGGACATAGTATGCAAATCAGCAGTGGTCCAAGGGTGATGAACAAGCTCTCTGTTATTAGCCCCCAAAATTTTTCTAAGAGGTGCCAAAAGGCAATAGCCTCTTGTCCTACTCTATGACGTGAGTGTGTGTGATGAGCTACATGACTGTCAAATACTAGTGCTCCTGCTGGAGAGGTAGAAGCTTGTTAAAAATGATTGGAAGGAACCCCCTCTTCTATAGATGTCTGTTCTGAGGATGAGAGTTGAACAGGGGAACTAGGTAGAGATGTAATAGTACCACAATGACCTGTTGTCCAATGAACAGTTGTCTGAAATGTAGGGGTCTGAGAAACAGCAAAATATTGTAGAGGAGCCACCAGTGCCAGTACATATAGAGGTGGGGATGCAGTAGTTACTGGAGGATTATTATCCTCTTCAGAAGTTTCTGCTTTTTGGCCATCCCCAGTTTCTTCCAAACCTGCCAAGACAGGATAAAGGGATCCCTTTTTTCTCTCCATTAACATTTTTTAAACCAGACTCTTTTAAACATAGTAACATCCCTTAACTCCTTCATCAGTTACTTTGCCTTCAATTAACCATCAGTACTCTATAATTAGACACTGAAGAGAATGCAGTTGTAAGGCATTTGAAATATAAAGCTACAGCTTTTGTGAAACTGTATTTTGTATAATCATGCATTTATATTACATTATGTTTTTAACATAAACACATTATAAACATTTTATTTGACTCATTCGTAAAAAAAACTGCAAGTTAATATGCATTTTGGGAAGAATAATCACGAGACAACACATTTTGCCATAACACTAATAACACACAAACCTATGTACATATTTAAATACTGAAGTTTTACCCTCCTAATAGGAACAATTGTCCCAAACTGACAGCCACACTCACAGACTTGGGCTAACCTGAAATGAAGGTTATCCATGCTAAGATGCATGGTACAGCCCATGATTCTCCTAAGTGCTGCCTGGTTTTGTCTTATCTTTATTGCTCTCCCAGAATAAGAAACACTTGAATGCTTTCAGAAAACATTATCTCATAGCCATTGAAAGAAGGAAGTATTTATTTTCATTGCTCTTTATCAGATTGTCTACATGGAGACATGAGAACCAGATACAGAATTGTTTCTACAAGCATTTATTTAATTATTTGCTAGAGGAAAGCTTTATTATATTTGTTTCAAAAGGATATACTGCCAACCCAGCTAGCTGGAATTTTGTAAATAATTATATGTCATTTGTAAACATTAACATGATTTATATAGAAGTGTAACAAAAGGGAGATACTGCCAGCACAGCTGTCCAGAATGTTGTAAATGGTTAGGTGTCATTTGTGATTGTCAACATGCTTCATGTAAGATGCCTGTGTTACAGATGTATTAGAACTGTATATCATATTGTACAGACGTGTACTGAAGAGATATTTTGTAAAGTAATGAGCAGAAATGTATATACACTATTGTAATTGTTTAGATGTATATATTTTAACAAAGGAAAATGCAACAGAAGAAGTTAATTTCAGAAGAATATTTGAGATTAAATTACTTTATGGATGGACCATAAAAGGAGATGTTATCTTTCACTTTCAATGCAACGGGAAACATAATGTCTAGAACTAGAATTTTTTTTTTATTGTCTTTAAATGTGGAAGAATGTAAATTATTTTATGACTTCCACCATTTGCCAGTAGATCTGCAGTTTATGTAATTTTACAGGTAGATGCTAAATGTTTCCAGTTGGCATTAACAATTGTTTTGAGCCTGGGAACTGGAGTCAGATGACAATAAATTATGTTGTTCTGCAAGTATCCCAGTAGTAATATTTGGGATATTAATTTAAGAACTTTCTGAGAGAGACACTGGGTATTTTGTATTTTTTCTTTGACCTGACAAGAACATCTACTCACCACATCTGCCTGCTTGGTCTGAATAAGTAAGTCCAGAGAATAGTGCAATTCCCTTAGATACGGACAGGAATATAATGAAGTATAGCTTAGATGTTTTCTTTATTTATTTGAGACTGTCCTGCAATGGGGTTTTACGTATTTCCTGTGATTTCGAACTCTGATGTAACTGTGATTATTTACTGAGTATTTTCTTATTCTTTTATTATTTACTATTAAATATATTTAAATCTTTCATTGTGACTGATATTTGTGAGACATATTTAAGTTCTCAGAGTACTTGCATATTTATTCGGTGACATTGTGGGCCAATCCTTTCTATCCCTAAAGAATTTTCGATTGAAACATTGGACAATATTTCACTGGCACAGTTTTTCTGTGTTTTTTATCACCAGAAGATAAAGAAGCAGAATTTCCTTTTGTTTCACAGCTCACTTTTTGTTCTACAAACTTTTGTATTTCCTCCTTAGCATGCTCTGCTTTAAAAATGATTTTGTTCCTCTAAGAAAGAATATTCTGAAGATAGTTAGGTATAGCAGTTTGAATCTCACCCCTGCTTCTTGATATTCCCTGATTAGTAGAGTACATTTACTACTCTTCTGCCTGTGTACAGTGAATAATCATTTTCCACAAATATTCTATTGTCTTCTACGTTTAGTACTTTGTCCTTCTGCCACAATTTTGTCAGAATCAACTCCTTCTGTTGTGAGGATTGCATCTTTACTATTAAAGATATAGGTTGCTTTTTCATGGCCAGGTTTGGAGCATACACACAGTGTGCCCTTTCAATTAACAACTCCTGCTGTGGAATACCACTCCAGTTGCTTATATGTGCTTTCATAAAATTAATACAGTCTGTTCCTTCCAGCTTCTCTGATACAGCAGAAAATATCAGGTTTTCCTTATGAGCAGTTTCATTATCAGCCAGCCCTTTCTTTATTTCAACCTCTGATTTTTGCAGTTTTATAACCTCATCTGAATAACTGTTTAAAGCTTCTTTCATTTTTCTGACCTTTTGTTATTTGGCAATATACTGCATCAGTGTTTCATTTATTTTAATAATCTCTGAGTAAATTTTACTTATTTTTCCTCTAGGTTACTGAAAGTCATATCTTGTACCAGAGCTGGAGCTGGCATTGCTTTTTGCTAAACAGCTGCAGAATTCTTCCCAGTCAGTGTTTTTCCTCACCTTTTGTGATTGATTTTCTTTTAGGTTCTCTGAATTTCTTTTTTACTGGCATCCAGACAGTGCACTTACTAGCCAGTTACTGAAATGTACCCAAAAATGCAAGTTTACTTGCTCTGTCTTCTGCATTTCTTTTTTCACACTGGGAGAGCTGAAATTAAGCTATTACTTACTCAATATTCAACCATCTTGGAAGTAACCAAAGTGATGGTAATTTTTGAACTATTATTAAATGGCTATCATTCATACATAAGCCTTATTTATCCTTACTATACTTGCAAGTGTACTTCAGGCTCATGTACAGGAAATGTTAATGATGACTTTTCAATCTTTATTTTGACCCATAAGTTAAAATATTCCTCATGGGAATTCAAACCCTGCAGTGCTTCTGTTGTTTTTCAGAATTTACTAACACAGTAAGCTACTGAGAAACTCATACTGGAAGTGTATTTTCTGCACTCAGTACTGTCAAGAGTGGTTACAAAAGTGAACCACAGTCTTATTTGCATGAACAATGCCTTAGTCTTTGCTCATGCAAAATACATTTTTGAGTTTTGCTTTGGGAAGTTAGCTGTGATTCAATGAAAGTCACTGGCGACAGTCACAGATGCACAATGCCAAGCATCACACAATGGATGAAGTGAAAAAAGAACATGAATCAATGTGGTGATTTCTCAACTGTGTGATCTTATAACATTAAAATGTTGACATCAAGGATCTCTACGTTCATACAGACATCACCCACTCCACATTCGAGCCATGAAAACATAGCATTACCATGAAACATTGACATAATTAATATTATTTGCCACCTGAACATTGTCAAATTGATGTATTGAAAATGAAACACATGTACTTAGCTTTGTATTGCTGACACTTAACTTTGGACATCAATATACCTATATTATCACATGGTTGTCTGCTTTCTTGTTTCCTGAGTCTTGGTCATAAAAGGTGAAGGGGCAATTTTCTACAGTCATCATTATTACTGACATCATAATGCATATAAGTTATGAGACATATTGGGGAAGGGGCCATACACAGTATGCAGGAGGTGATGCTCCACATAGCCTATCAGTACAATGTAAACTTCTGGTCATGACAGCTATGAAATTCTTCTGAAGCCATGTTCATACACATTTTTAAACATATGTTGCTGAGCTCATCCCATTTCCCACGCCATTATGTTTGTAATTGTGGTGCTTCATAGTATTGCACAAGAACCATTCTAATATTGCACATACAAGTATGCTTTTCCTAAAATCATTTTTATGGGTACTGTAGCCAACATAAAATGTTTTGCAGTTATATTTTATGCGTCATTCATTACATACACTTGTGTTGTAACACTTACATTTTAAGTTGCAAGTCCAGTGTGGTCTGATTAAACAAATATTTATTATGACTGCTAAAAGTAAACTATGCCTAATATGGATTTAAATCTTGCAATGATTGTGCTTTTCTTTAAAACTTATTGCATTGATACAATGAGCCACTGAGAAAGCTACACAAAAGGAGTATTTTCTGCAGTACTATTGAAAGTACTGACTAAATGATGTCTAAGCTTTTGAACATGTGAAAACATTTTGAGTTTTTTCCTTTGGACATTTAGTGTAATTCAATGATAGTCACTGCTGACAATCACCTAGTGCAATGCCAAACTTTGCACGAAGGATTAAGCAAAAAAAAAAAAACATAAATCAATGCGATGATTTCTCAACTTTGTGGTCTTATAACATTAAAGTGTTAACAGTAAGGACTCCTACTTTCACACAGACATCATGCTGTCTAGATCTGAGCCTCAAAACCATTGCATTAGCATGATACAGTGACATGATTAACAGTCTTTGCCACATCAACATTGATACTAGAGTGAGGTTGAGAAAGTAAAGCACACACAAGACAACTAGTCTGCAGTGACAAGCACTGCTCCCAGAGCTGCAAACCAGATACTCCTGACATTACTTTATATTCTCACTCTAACCACCTATTCAATAAAACGGGTCTGTTGTAATGGATATGAACTTTTCCACTGTCTCTGTTACCAGATTGGTGGATATGGGCATCCTGAGGCAATGTAGAAATTGCCTCATGTTTACTGACAACCAGTTAATTCTCAAATAAACTGATATGGTATGTGAGGGATGTATTTACACAATGTCAGTGGGGCAAAGCTTTCACATAAAAGCACTCCTAATGACAATCAAATTGTCAGTAGAACACATGCTGCACCCATTGCACATAGTACAAAGCAGACTCATAGACTCACATATGCTGAGGCACTTAAATGTAACCTTCCTAAACTTCCAAAGGCTTTCTAGGTAAAGTACACATAACAAATAACCTCATCAGCCCCAAATGCACTCTTTTAAAACAACACCTGCATCAACACATACAGCCTCACCTCATGGAGCCTCTACTTCTAAGCCCATAAGGCAAGATATCATACAATCCAACATTCTGGTAATTGCAGACTCCGTTGTGAGACACACTGATGTTCCTCTCATCAGGCTGGTGCATTCATATTCTTTTTGGAGAACTGTCTTACAATTTCTGTGAAGATGTGTTATGTTCTATAGAACTGCTGCTAACAGAATTATTTTATTATATTTTTATTAGCAAAATGAGTGCAGTCTGCACTTTGCAAAGTGCTATTGCAGTGCTTCTTTACTTCTGTCTCATCGGTTTCTGGCAATATTTTCTGAATATGTTGTCACATGTATATGACTTGAGAAGCTTATATATGTTAAAGGTACAGTAAGAAACTCAAAAAATGCTAATGCTGTTATATGTCCCTGACATATTTTTTTCCATTCTAATGTGTTGTGTTACAGGTATTTTAGATCTTCATACTCAGATATATATGTAGTTTTAATAACAATTGTAAGCAGCAATCCTGGCATATTTTTCTTCTGCCCAGCATTAGATCAGAGTGTAACCACACAGCCTCTGTTGTGTTGTGCCTGATATATTTCTTTCTTAACTCACTACAGGGATACGGCACCTAAACCAGCAAATCCCATGAAAACATGCATTCTCTGATGCTAAGAATGGCGTAATTGTACAGGCCCTCTTTCTTCATGGGGGACAGACCTTGAGCTGTTAAGCTGTGACAGTGAAGTGGTCAATGATGTGAATGCTGTGGGTGGCAATGGCCATGACTAAAAGTCTGTCAGACAAAAGGCCAATGATATTACCAAGAATGCTATAGCTGTTTTCATAGGCAGAGCCAGGGCTTGGCACCCGAATGAAAAGCTACTAAATGTGGGCCTTCTACTGAACTGAAACTTACTGAGACGGAGGCGTTCCTATGGACTGGAGTTACCCAGTGCTATGATGGATGTGAGGACAGGGGTGGAAAACAGTCACAGGGTGTCCACTAATGATGCTTCAGATCTAATATATATATATATATATATATATATATATATATATATATATATATATATATATATAAATATACCTTACTATAAAGTTTATTTGCAGTAGCCTCTGGTGTTACTTTATTCTGGTTTAGGTAGCATATTCTGATCATTTCTTTTTCTATTTCTTCTGATTTTGTGTTTTATTGGAGTGCTCACATGTGAGGCTGGCACCAGCACTGTGAAACTCCTACCTTCTGATGTTGGAGGATCAGTACCCTCTGATGAGGATGGCAGTGATAACCAGGTACAGTCTGGGGTTGCAGAGGGTATGCCTAACATGGAGGATGTACCTCCTACAATCCCCTCCCCAAAGGTTAGACAGTGATTATGCCTGCACATACTCATGACACAGAATCATCTGAGATTAAACAGGATGAGGAGGTCATGGTTACCCCAGATGCAGAGCTGGTGGAATGTTCCCCTAGCCATTGTGAGGGTGAAGTACCATGCAGGGGTGTCAGTAGACATGCTCAGTGAAGGCATACTTACCACCCTTCCTCTGATGTTGGCATGTCAGTATTTGCCATCCAATGTATGTTCAGGGCTATCATGCAGGTGCAGACAAGTTCCACCAGGGCCTTGGAAGAGATAGGCAGAGTACTGCACATTCTGAAGTGCTATACTGCAGGAACCTTGTGACTCTTGATCAGATGCATGATAAACTGGACCATGCAGTGTCTGTTATGGAATATCTGCTGGGGAGGGTCAGCATCCATGAGGCCGAACAGCTACACATTGTCAGATGTTAGCCAATATGGCCATGGCCATGCCAGATTCCCCTACTGTACTGGTACTACTTTCACAGCACCATGAGTGGTTGAGATGTCCACACCCAGACATTGTATACTATGTGGTCATGGTTGCGGATGTAATCATGATGAGAACTCATTCAGCAGCCATCATTTACATTCAGGTAACACCCTGACTTCTAGCCAGGGTCATGGAACTAGTAGTCCAACTTCTGGCAGAGGTAATTCAAGTGGTTAGGGGTGGTAATGGTGACTGAATCCTCTACCATATATGGCTCACCCCTGTCCAGGATGCCAGGTGTAGTGTTAGCACAAATACTTTGGCTGTGTTCCTGCAGACCCACACACAGTATACCTCACATTCTTCATGCAACCTCACTCACACAAGTTATTTTTTAATATTGACTTCTTTACATCTGGACCTTCTGGCCTTGGCAATACATACTTGATCTTACCCTCATTTCTCTCACACACACACACACACACACACACACACACACACACACACACACACACACACACACACACACACACACACACGCACACACACACATACACACACACTTAGTTTGTGTCAGGCTTGCCCTCCTGTAATCCCCACCCCCAACGTATGCAAGTGATGATGACTGTCCCCTGCCCTTTGCACATTTCTTTCTGATTAGGGTTGCCTAAGTCTAATGCACAGACTGGACAGATAATGCTTGCTTAATCAGACGGCTGTTTTCATCATGATATGTACAGCATTTCATTGTGTTTTATTCTGCTTAAGTTCAAACATGTCAATATTTGTACTGTTCATACTTGTAGTATTAATAGTATTAGCAATAGTAGTAGTACAGTATTGTTATTAGTTATGACTAACTGCTTGCTCAGCCTCTTGTGCAGCTGATGCTGAGATTGCCCTGGTCTCTGTCGGGGTGTCTGCCTTGGGCAATATATCTGATGCAGCACAGTACTATCTTTTGTTCTTTAGTTATAAGGTTCTATAACTATGTCAACAATAAAACAGCCTTAAAAGCCGATTCACTACCTAGTCATGGATCTGGGGACTTATGTAGATGGTAACCTAGCCTTTGACCAAGATGTGTTCAGGGTAGTAAGAAAATACTTCTATGCTGCTCTACTAATAAGCAAGGGCATGGCATCTAGGTCCAAAGAGGTCATCATACCACTATACTTGGCCCTCATAAGGTCCATCATAGTGTATAATGCCTCGGTTGGCATGTACCTGACCAGTCACATGCAGCAACTGGAACATCCACAAAGCTTCCTTACAAAAAGAACACAGGGAGTAAATGCAGTGCCCTACTCTGATTGCCTCAAAGCCCAGTCTCTTTACTTGGTATCATACAGACTCTTGAAAGATGATTTTTGCCTGGCATACAGGGCATCCCTGGACTCTGTATTGATGAATGTTTTGCACATCCACAAAACAAACAGAATCAGAACTACTAGATTAAAAGACCTACATTTTTCTTGCAACATAACTAGGACATGTTGGCGAGACAGATATGTTTCTCAGAGAATTCCCATTCTCTGGAACAGGCTCCCCATCCATGTGAAGTAGAGTTCCTCATTATCCTTATTTAAATGCAAATTGGACCACGGGATGGGTAATCTGAAATTCACCCAGAGTCTGTCTCTTCTGATTCTAATATACACAGGGGGTCAGTAAATTACCCCATAAGTCAAATATAAATCAAATTTGTGGGTCACATTTGGGTTGCATGGCTATGCGTTTATGGGTCCCAGTGGTCGTTAGCCTAAAATTTAGACTGCGGTGGTGGTGCTGCGGTAGCGTTGTCACCTCACAGTTAGATGTTGCCCGTTCGATTCTCAGTTAGAGCGTCTTCTGTGTGGCGACATGTGTGAATGGGCATTCCTTCGTTGAAGGTTGTGCGTTAGGCCCGGCAAGCCAGCATGTAAAACTCCACTGCCATTCATTAGCGGACCGGAGTTCTGCTGTGGTGACCCCTAACCGGGAAAAGCCGAAAGAAGCAAACAAACACCTATGAACCTAGGAACCTGTAACTACGATTGCTTATCTACCTAGGTGGATGATGATTACAAGGCCCTACCCCCTGTGGGGCTCTTTGACATGTGCCTGCTTTGGCTTGATGCACAGACTATATATATATATATATATATATATATATATATATATATATATATATATATATACAGGGAAAAACCATTTTAAACCTTTAATAACTTCCTAGTTCTTTTGTTTTGGCTGAGTTCTATGTTATCACTCATGTAGGTTAATGCTGACATTCCTGTAGAGCTGATCAAAAGTTTTGATTTACTGAAGCACAGTATATACATATAATGCTAAGCATTTGTCTCTTCATTACAGATTCATCACTTATCTTTGTTAATGTTTCTGATAACATTTTGTAGTCTGGGGTTACCTATAACTGATGCTGACAGTTGCTAACTAGTACATGGTTAAGTAAAGACTGTTAAGTTTGCATGCATTACTGTTAATGGTTATATGCGCTTTGCTAATTTTGTTGTTTACTTAACTGGTGTGTGTGTGTGTGTGTGTGTGTGTGTGTGTGTGTGTGTGTGTGTGTGTGTGTGTGTGTGTATGTGCACACGTGCATGTGTGTGCAGCTTGCTGCTTCTTAGCTAGTGACATAGCATATTGTGCATGCCTCCATCTTCCATTATAATCTTCAGTTGAGGGTTCCTCATCTGACCCCCTCATCTGTGTCTGCTGGCCTTGCCTGTAGCGCTGAGAACTGCAGTCCCTGTCCTGGGGCTCCCTGCTACAACTATTTCCTGAGTGTGATGTTAATTAATATGGTACAGACAGTCAGCATTTTGGCAGTGGTGGCAGAGTCATATTGCAGGTCACTTCCAGATGTGTCTAGACATCAGAAACATGACTTGAGGAGGCCAAAAACACTCTATAATATTTCTAGTTTGAACAGTTGTATTGTAACCTTGTTCTGTGGGATTGTGTGGGTTTCTCATGGGAGTCATGAGCCAAGGTTGAAATGCATATCCTGCATCCCAATTAAGTATCTCTATGGAAAATCTCCCTTTGAAAACATTATGTAGAGGTCAGAGATGTGCTAGATGTGGGGGCTGTGAAAACTACCTGGGTAGCCTGCACACACACTATAGATGATTCCTTGTGCATGAAAGACCACCATACAGTTGATAGATGATTCCTTTTTCTGTTGATATACCTCCTCCCCTGGTCACCAGGTGGGGCCTGTTTTTCATTGTGAGTGCAGTACTTCAGGGAAATGAACAGTATCATAGAATTGTCGCACAATGGCGGTTCTCTCCTCAGGTGTACGTGGGAAGCATATATGTTCCGCATATGTCCATCAAGGAACTGGTGGGGTATCCTTGAGGCTAATGCCTGTAATATAATCACTGTGCCTCCTATACATCTCTGAAAGGTCTCTGTAGCTAAGATACATAATGTTACATATATCCTGGTTTCTACTGGGATGGGTAATCCATGATTCCCAAAGAATCCCAGATGTGAACAGCAGATGTTGCCAATGTCTTCTATGGTATTCCTGTCAACCCTGTAGTGTACCACTGGCTCTGTATCATGTAAAGCCTAACATGTTAATCATGATCTGACTATCTTGCATCTTCCTTGATGGTGTCTAGCATGGTCAGCAGTTGTACCTTATATCAGATCTTACTGCACACGTAAATTTATGATGGCTATACTAACCCCCAACATTTTCTTTAAAGTGTAGCTCAGTATGTATTCCAGCATGCATTGGAATTTGGAGAAAAGCAAATGCAACATGTAGCTCATTTTATATGTTTCTGAATTACTTTGCTATGTTGTTTGCCTCATTAGCATCTACTTCATCAGCTTATTCACTCTTTAGCATACGCTGCTGCTAACCCTTGTTTAATAGCTAGCCACAATGTGTAGAGTTGTTTCCTGATTAACAAAGAGGTCATTCATTACTGTTTATTGCATACAACAGCTTAACGGGATGTGTAGGCATTCAGAAATCCCGGCCCTTCATTTGTCAAAATTTAAAGGAAATTTCACTGATGTGTGAAGACAACTACCACTCACATGTGCTGGTAACTGTCCTTATCAGAAACATATCACAGAATTTTGGTACTTTAAAATGCAGTTATAGCTTCAAGAATTATTCCCTTACTTTTAAATGGTACAACTGAAGTTTGTCGCTGGTTTAGGAAGGAGTGTTTCATGTTTAATTAGGTGTTACCAGGCTGTTTATGGCTGAACTTCATTAAAATAAATAACCCTGAGTAAGACATGCTGTATAAGAAGTTATAATTGCCACACAGCAGTAGAAGGATTTAACAGCTTAATTTAGGAGGTATATTAATCGAACTATAAAATGTGTGCATGTATGAATTAATGAATAAATGGAAGATCTGAGACATTAGTAGATATTAGTTAAAACACTGCACTTCCTCAGATTTTGAAATCATTTTTAGAATGCACTAATACTAACCTAATTCTATAGTAACATAGCATTAACGTATATTTTAGTACATTTATTAGTTCAGGAAGTGTGTTCAGTGGTTTTTAGCATTGCTTGACTCTAATTCTAAGAATGCATTTTTTATTGTTCTTTCATCTTATATTGGTTCTATAAATTATACATTTTGATAAACTATTAAAAAATACACTAAAATGCTATAGCTGGCTTTGTGGTGCAGATGATAAAGCCCTGACTGGCATCCTGGTGTCCCAGTCTGCACTGGCACCCTTCACTACTGGAGGAGATGACATAGCAGAACGGGAATAAGGAGTTAAAGCCAACTCACCCATCTTGGGGCAGGGAGGGTGTCAGTCTGCTTCTGCCATAACATTCATACTTACTGAGGGTCATTATGCTGAATGCCAGAGAAAATGATTGGAGATGCCAAAGCCAGGCTTACATAGTTAGCATCACAGCCCATGTAAGGGAGTGTACATATGCATTAGGGTGTGGTACACAGGTCCTTATGTAAATGGTGCATATGTCAGAGTAGATTAAGGCAAAACCCATTACTGATGACTGTCTGAATGATGGCCATATCAGAGTCAGCTATCATCTAAATGATGAATGAACGAGGAATGCTCTTACCTCAGGCACTGAATGGGCACAGCTGTGTTGAGCAGCCAGATGGTTGGCAGGCAAAGGAAAAAAACAAAAAAAATACTTATCATAAGACTGAAATTCACATAGTTCACATACTGCCTACCTTATGTTATGTCATATTAGATGGTTTAACATCACATTGTCTCATACAGATACTTTGTGTAGTATCTAGACTCAATAGTAAGAGCTTTGTGTCCCAGCTCCAGGGTTCAGTCCTCACTTCTATTTACTATCTGTGTGGAGTTCACATGTTCTTACTGTGTCTGTATATAGATTTTCTCTGGGTGCTCGGATCTCTTCCTAAAAGCATGCTGGTTGGTTAGCTACTCAAAACTGCTCATATGTATTTCATTTCCCCTTTGCCCTTCTAATTTGGGTCATGGCTCCGAAGGATCTAAAGGCCAGATGACCTACCTGGTTAACAGATAAATAAATAATAAAAAAAAAACAATGCTACCTTATTACGAAGATTTCACCATTGTGCATGCATGCCTTCTTGCACAGTATTTGCATGTAGATGACAGAGGCATTATTTAAAATACTGACTACTCTTTGCTATGTGTATCCCTTGTCCTCTCCTTGTTTGTTTTGTTCATATTTTTTTAATACTCTTGTATTTTTGCTTAGACTGTAAACCAGTCACATTAACATTAATGAACTGTAAGTGTAAAAACAAATATAACCAGCATTAAAGTGGCAAATTGATCCTAGTTATTGACACATTTTTAATGTTGTTGTTCTTCTTTTGGCTTTTCCCGTTTAGGGGTCGCCACAGCGAAACTCTGGTCTGCTAATGATTGGCAGTAGATTTTTACAGTGCCAAGGTGCCAGCCCAACACCCAACCTGCAGCCAAGGGACACCTATTCACACATATCTTTTGAATACCACTCGACTGCGGGGAGGACATGCAGACTCCACACAGAAGGCACTCCAGCTGAAAATTGAACGGATGAACCTCTTGCTGTAAGGCGACAATGCTACCGCTGCACCACCGCGGCTTCTAGATATAAATTAATGACTCTTACAGATGTATGTTTTTAAAACATTGTATTATTAGAAAATTCAGACAGAATTATTTAATTATGAGTTAAGCTTTCTGACACAACTACCCTTTAAGTTCAATATTTTTTTTCATTTTCTTTTTTCTTCAGTCACTAATGCAGACATATTCATTAGAAGTATTTTTTCATACAGTGATGCCAGATCCTATATTTCGGTCCTTCAGTAAAAGTTCATTTTACATTTTAAATATGCAGACTCATGCTAGTGTGGTTTCCTAAACTCAGTGTGCCCTTTGACTCAGATGTACCAGACTAGGTATCTTTTCCTCATACACTCATTTACACTGTTAGTCACTGAGCTAACCCTGAACTAATTACAGATCACATGTTTCTCACAAGCTTACTTATGTATGGCAGTATAGTCTAGAATCAAAAAGAGATGTGACTGAACTTGGTACATTTATTAGCTCTATTGTTGATGTTGTTCAGAAATCTCTGCTTCACTAAAACAGAAGTGTAAGACTGAATTTAAAAATAATTTATTCTTGAGCCAAGGTACAGCACTGATGTTGTGAATCTCAATTTCAAAAACATGCTTTCTGTGGCAGAATAAAATGAACAACAAATAATGCAAACATTCACTGGAAAATTGTTCCACAGGTGCGGTTCTGAAACACTGGGATGGTTCGACTAAAGCTGCAAGTATAAACTGGTTCAGCATGCTGCAGACTATTATTAATAGTACAGCTGACAAAATGCAATTGTTCTTGGCAAATGTAGCTTGTCATACATATGTCAGGAAAGATCAAAATCTCCTAGCTACTTTTAACGGAACGTGCAGTCATACATGCAAGTATTCGTTTCCATAAAAAAGGTAAAGTTCATGCAGCTCTCTGAACAGATGGTGATTGTTACCTGCACAGGGAGGTGGTGCAGGATGTGCACTACATATGTACAATGCATGTGTCAGTACATAGCCTATCATACTTCGCAACCTCTTAGAGCAAGAAATCTGGACAAAGCCATGAAGAAAAGTGGGACAAAGGCCCAAAATAGGGACTTTTTTAAAATATTGCTCTTACAAACTTAGAAATTTGATAGAATAACTAGTTTTGCATTAGCATGAATTCTCTGAAGTGTATGAAGTCTGAAACTCAAATGTCTGTCAATATTTTCTAACTTTACTCTTTAATGATTTGCCACTAATGTGCCAGAAAACCACAAATTTAAGAAAAATGGACCAAAAATATGAGGCAAAAATCTGGACATTCTGCAAAAATCTGTACAGCTGAGAGGTATGTACCTATGCTCAGTTTCTTTATCCGTGACAATAAACTATCACTAATTATACAGGCACAACTAACACTCCAGTACCACACAAGTGCAAAAGTTGACTCCAAGCAAGCTATATAAATCTCCATCTGTCCTGTCAATCATATCACATTCTATCACCACCAACAATAGCAAGATACTCCACACTACTGGACATAATGTTTGTAGACTTCTGCTGTAGACACACACCACTGTGTAGGTGTCATGGGAGGAACACTGGAACCACCTGATGCATTGCTGGCCACTGGGTCCTGAATGTCAGTGTTAAGTTCTTGTCATCACCGATGGCTGTGTGCATGGATGACAGTGGCTTAGGCAAGGTAGAACCATCTCTGCTCCTTGACATCACTTGTTAAATGGTATAGTATCCTATAATATGATACACATACAAAAATTACCAATACAGTGTTTCCATTATCTTAAGAACTGCTGACCTAGCATGTGTGGCAGATGTCTGACACTCTACTGTCCTTTCCCTTGCCCAGCATGATGGTAATTCTCACCTTAGACTATGCGTTAACATGTGACATGTCACACACTTGTGGTACAATAAGTGAGTTATGCTTAAGGCTGTAATTATTACTTGCTGATGTTTAAAACTTAGTCATAAATTATTGTGGATTATGTGGAATTCTGAAATAGTCCCTTGGATTTATAAAACACTGGGAATGAGTACAAGTACTATGTGGTTTATTGTTTAAAGTCTAATTTTTAAAGGCTGAAAGCATTCATGTATGCCTCATAATGAAGGATCATGGAGAGCCACCTCTATTCCTTGACATCACTTGTGAAATGCTATAGTGTTCTATAATAATAATTTCTGATGATTTTCTCATGGTCAGTATATAAGACTGAACTTCACCTATGAAGTACTTCAACACATTATGAATGCCTTTACCCCACTAAAATTTAGACTAACACACTCCAGACATATGAAGTGTGCCCATTAGCATTAATCCTTTTGGAATCACATTACTTTTCACTTATGCTGGTAGTAGGTTTGGAGTAGGGAAATTATGCTATAGTCAGAACATGCTGAGAGGATTTACATGTAAATGCTACTTGATGTTTGTGGTGGGATATTAAGGCTAGTATAGCTCAGTAGCTAGTATATTATCACAGTTATGGAGTGTTTTTCACTTGGACAACACTAAGGGCCTGATTCAGAATGATTACCATGAGGTGTACATGAGATGTACACCTCACACTAATTATTTCTGATTCAGACACAGCCCTACCATGGTGATGGAACACAAAGACATGCAGCACTATGATGAGCTGCCTCTGTAGCCTTGATAAATACAAACGAGGCATTCTGGGGGAGGCAAATGTTAATTAGCCATGTGCTCTTCCTCAGAACTGCCTGTGAGAAGGCATTTACGCATTACTTATCTGCCTAACTTAACATGGCCACTCCTGTCCACTCACAGTAATGAACACAGCTGAAAGGCAATGTTCATTCATCACAGTAGAGATAAGTGCTGGTGAGTTAGGAATTCAGGTAGTCTTACAGGTGTGTGTGTGTGTGTGTGTGTGTGTGTGTGTGTGTGTGTGTGTGTGTGTGTGTGTGTGTGTGTGTGTGTGTGTGTGTGTGTGTGTGTGTGTGTGTGTGTGTGTGTGTGTGTATGTGTGTGTGTATATGTGTATATGTGTATGTGTGAGGGGCTGAGGGTATGTATGAATGTTTGCCTGTCTTGGATATCACAGCAGGAGGGGTAGACAGAGGGTGGATGAGGTGAGAGTGTGTGTGTGTGTGTGTGTGTGTGTGTGTGTGTGTGTCTGTGTGTGAGGGTAGGTTGGGGTGGCTGTTATACTTCCACACACCCCTAGACTAACAAGCAAAGCCTGCAACCTTGAGTCAGCTGGACAAGTAGCAACCAGGGATAGCTCTTCAAACATGAGTTGAGGGGAACTACTAGTTACCAGGAATAACTATTTAGACATGACCTAGGGAGAATACACTAGACATCACTGATACTACTATAAGAAGTGTACTATAAAGGCACTAAAAGAAGATTCCCTGTACCATCTCACCTGCCATGGAGGTGGTGGATGGGGTGGGTTTAGTCCTCTGTGCCACCACATATAATTTTAAAAACATCACCTACAAAAGAAGGGATTAAAGCCCTGCACCCTTGCCACAGTAAGTCTCAGCATTGAGCCACTGCAGTATTTTTTAGCATATACTGAGGATCTAGAGCCCAAATTAATTGTATGACAAAATCAGGGATGAAGTTAAGCTATTCCTACAAAATGACTAACGGAAATCATCCATGATTTATGGGGGCAGAAAAAGAAGACAGTGGGATGTTCTCACAATGCAGAGACAGGTATGGGTGTGTGTGTGTGTGTGTGTGTGTGTGTGTGTGTGTGTGTATATACGCATGCATGTGTGTGTGTGTGTGTGTGTGTGTGTGTGTGTGTGTGTGTGTGTGTGTGTGTGTGTGTGTGTGTGTGTGTGTGTGTGTGTGTGTGTGTGTGTGTGTGTGTGTGTGTGTGTGTGTGTGTGTGTGTTTGTGCATGTGCGTGTGTGTGTGTGTGTGTGTGTGTGTGTGTGTGTGTGTGTGTGTGTGTGTGTGTGTGTGTGTGTGTGTGTGTGTGTGCGCGCGCACATCAGCATTGGGCTGTCAATCAAATCATCACTACTCATTTCCTGGCCATATCTGCACTAGCCAAAATAGTGTATCATGAGCCATACAATTCTCCATCTCTCAGTGAGAGTCATCAGAGTAATTTTTTTAAATACAAGTAGTCAGGAAAAATTCAAAACTATACAGCTCTTCCTATGGAACTGCAAAGATGCTCCATATTAGAGAAGCTATAAGCCAACCTGCATGCTTTGCTGAGTCCAGTTTGATTCTTTTATTTATTATTTATTTGTCTTTGTTGACAAGGAAAGTCTGACAGGGCAAAAGCCCCTTTTCAGCAGAGGCCCAAGACCCCTTTTAGATATTGGTTTTAGAACCATATCCATTTATAATGGGATAGAGAACTCTAGAGACTAACAATGTGACTGACCCTTTGAAATACAAATGAATCTTTCTGCACTGAAGAACAATTTTAAATCATTTAGAGCATGGGTCAAACATTATTTGGAGACTGAGAGTGAATTGAAAACTGAGCAACACAGTTTTGCAAAATCTGCTATGTACCTTCATTAATTCTGATCCGTAGTGCAGACTCAGAAATCCTTTGATAGTGCCCTGACAGATAATTTTGCTTGGGATCCCAGACTCTTCTAATCCTTCTGTAGACTCCTGTTTCTGTGAGTCCTGCTAAGGTCTATTTATTTTATTTTTATTTTACATTTGTTAACCGTGCTAGTCCAGCTGGATATAGTTCCATTTTCAGTGGAGGCCCAGGGAGAAAAGCTCCAGTAATAACACAGAGATAATATAACACTTAAAATAACCAGTACAAAATATACAAAGAAAGGATGTTAAGAATACTTAGTCATGAGTATTAATGAGAGGAAAAACTAACATTAATGTCCTATAGACATACAGAATTAGCTAGTCACTGTGCAGTAAGGATATCTGAGATAAGATACAGTACATTCAGAGGAATTACATTACTAACATAGGTAGTTTAATTTAATTACATTACTAGCATAGGTAGTTTAATTTAATTACATTACTAACATAGGTAGTTTAATTTAATTACATTACTAACATAGGTAGTTTAATTTACTAGAGATAAATACTACTTCTGGAGGGGTGAAGTAGTAAAGATTGGTATGAGGAGGCAGTACAGAGAATAGCAGTAGAGAGAGCAGAGGAATCAGTCAGGGTTGCAACAGGGACATAACCAGCAAGTTTTAAGATGTTTTTTGAGCCTTTGTTTAAAGAGTTGCAGGGAGGGTTGTAAAGTTAGATCTGGTGGCAGAAGATTCCAATTTTTTCCTGCAGTATTGGAGAACAGAGAGTTCCCTGCCAGGTTGTTTGATTTGCTTGTGCTAGCAAGAAGTTTACTAGAGGATCGTAAGGAGTTGAGATTCCTATAGGGGGTAATTAGGTCGGAAAGTATAGGGGTGTTGTTAGGTTTTGTAAAATATTTTATGAACAATGGTAAGTTGGGATAGTATCAAAATGTTGTTTAATTCTAACCAGTCTAGTTGCCGTAGGTTCTGACAATGGTGTATTCTAAAAGGGTTTCCAGTGGCATATCTGGCTATATTATTATAAGAGTTAGCTAGTTTGACCAGATTACTTTTTTTAGGTTAGTATATATGGGTGAAGCATATAGAAGAGTTGAGATTAAATGGGAGTGGGCAATTGTAGTTCAGGATGCTGGGGATAAGAAGGGTTTTATTCTATATAAGGAGCCCATCTTTCTATTTACTGTTTTAATGGTGTTGTTAATATGGTTATCAAAGGTGAGGTTGTTATCAATTGTGATACCTAACAGTTTGGTGGTAGAGTCTGGGGCTATAATGGTGTCATTGTTAGATTTAATTGTAAAGTTTATGGGGGAGGACTTAGTGGGAGGTGTAAAGAGTAAGAGTTTGGTCTTTTTTGGCATTCAAAATTAGACAACGTTTCAAGAACCAAGTCTCTACTGTGCTGAATACTTTTTGGGTTAGGGAATGTAGTTCAGATGTGGAGTTGGCAGAACAGATGAGTGTAGAATCGTCTATGTATTGTATGCAGGTGGCTTGAGGGATTGCTGAGTGGAAGTCATTGATGAACAAAGAGAAGAGAAGAGGTCCTAGAATAGAGCCCTGAGGGACCCCAAGGGAGATGGGCAGGTGAGAAGATAGCTTGTATTAATCTTACAATGGGGCTTCTGTCTCTTTAAGTCACTGTGCTCTCTTGACTTTCTGCTGTGCTCTGGAATTCTTATAACCATAATAGTGTCCCTAGTTTTGAAAATCTTGCAAATGGTCTTTCTGACTCCTCTAATCCTGCTGCCTTGTCACAAAGTCTTTTAATCCTACTGGGACCTCTTATTCTGTTACTTTTGCTAGGACCTTCCAGATCCTTTATGTGTTTGTGGGATCAGTTGCTTTTTAATCCTTCTGGGTCATTCTGACTTTTTCAGGTCTGCTGAAATTGTTGCTGATCTGTTTAATTCTTTTCTGAACTCTCTGCCTTGGTTCATACTGTCATGGCTTCATAATGTCTTAATTCTGAGAATGTTGAGAAGTACCAGCTATGCTGAACCTTTCTTTTAAAATGCTCTGATTCTTCCCTGCTCATCACTTGTCTTTGGGGATGTGCCTGTTGCCCATGGCTGCGCATACATTCTGCTGGGGCTGAGAGCTGAACTGAGGCCTTTCACATGACTGGCACCATGTAGGGGGAAGCTTTTTCCCTATACCCCCTCTAACTTTCCATCCTCAGACATAGGTATCACCTTCTACCTTTCACAAATGCACACATTTGGAATGTGTGGCCAAGATGCCTGACTGCTAGCAGCATAGAAACTTAGCTCTGCCTTCATTATATTTTTCTGACAGAAAATGATGTTCTTTTGTTGAAGAAAACATTTTTAAAATATACTACAAGATACATAATTATATGCCCCTTATTATTTTTAGTAATTAATATTGAAAGATAAGAGTTTTATTATTTTTTCCTGTCAGAAGTTTTTCTACAAAGGATTCAAACATGAGTAACTCGAAGAACTCAGATCAGTAGAGTGTGGTGAAAAGGGAACTACAATCCATAATCAGAAATATCCATGAACTTTCACTCAAAATGGACAAACTAGAGCATAATATTGACAACATAAAACAGGACTCCAGTAAACACCTGGAATTTCTGAATGAGGTAATTAAAAATAATTCAGAACAAATATCTTCCATAGAAGAAGCTGTAAATAACATGGATGGCAGTTTGACTGAGTGTGAGAGTCATAATGATTTTTGTCTGAAACAGAATAATAAATTACTAGAAAAAGTGGAAGATTTTGAGAGTAGGTCAAGGAGGAACAATATAAGAATTTATGGAATACCAGAAAAAGAAGAGGGTAGTAATATGATACAATTCTTGAACAAATGGTTACCTACAGCATTAAATCTGCCTGAATCTCTTTCATTTGGAATTGAAAGAGCGCATCGGTCTTTGTCAAAACCAGCTTCAGTTTCCAACTCCTCTACCCCTAGATCTGTTATAGTCAGATTCATGTCTACTCAGGATAAGAACTTGGTAATAAAATCTGCTTGGTCAAATCCTGCTGTCAAAATAAATGGAAAGAACATTCATTTTGATAATGATTACTCCTCTTCTGTCATCACGGTTTCAGCTATTCAAGCTTTCATCAGTAGTTGAAAACACACAAAAAAAAAGCTGCTCTATATATATAATAAGAGGTTTTGACATCACTTCCTGTGAAGGAAGAAAAAAACAATGATTGTTACAAATATTTGATATAAAATAAAAAAAAATTATTAATATAATATATAAACATACAACAGTGTGTGTGTGGATATTAGTAGTCCCATCGAGACTACCATAAAACACAATAAGGCGTGTCGGTGATGATGATATCTAAATAAAATTTGGGTTCCAAGTATAAACAAGTCTGGTACCATAAGAAAAACTGAGAATGAGATGAGTGTATATATGTAAAAAAAAGTTTTTTTTTTGTTTTTGAGCAATAGCAGTCTTGTTGAAAATAGAATACATTTTAGTTAGAACATGTTTCAGCCATATATATAGTATGTATTCATTTCCAGGAGGATAAATATGCTTTATTGGTTCAAGTTGTGAGTTGGAGACAATTTGTAAGAATTCGTTGTATCCTGAATCCTGGCTCTGATACAGGATAGGAATGGTTTCAGTTTTTCAGTCAAAAACATGGACAGGGTTCGGGTGTCTGTCAATCCAATCCCAGATACAATCGGTCTTCGGTGGTTTTTATCAATGGATTTGTTTTTTTTGGCAATAGATATAGGTATTTGGGATCCTTAACCATGAGATGTTTTTGGTATTGATAGAAATAATCCCAGTATCAACTGCTTCTTGTAAAAATTGATCAATTTCTTGTTTGAAGTGGGTAGGATGGATCCGTGCATTTTTTGTAATGTGATGATTTGGACGCAGAGTATAACTATATCCTTGTTGTTTTTAAGTTTTTTTAGAGCAAGCTGTTTCTCTAAGATATATTGTTTCTTGTACTGTCAGAGATCTGTTGATGAAAATGTAAATCGGAATCTAAATTCAGAAGATCTTTGAGAAGTGTTAGGGTTATCCTGTTGTTTGAAAAATAAGTGTAAATTTAATTTTCTACAAAAACTCTAATATGTCAGCACATGTGAGCAATAAACCCAAGCCTTTATTCAATATAGAATATTCATCTGAAGACAAAAAGTGTATTTTGAGATATTTAACATTTTGATTAGGCTCCATTGTTTATTTCTACACTGATTTTCCTCTGACTTTTAGTGAATCACCCATACTGGTTGATTCATTGTCTGTTGTGAGGACTCTCTCACCAAAGGTGTTACTGGAGATCCTCTTTTTTTGAGATTGATCTTTATGGGATTCAAATTGTCTGCCTTACTGTAATCCTCTTTATCTAAGCAAACTTATGTAATTTTTGGATTTAAGATTATTCTCCATGTGGTCAGTTTTTTTGGATAGTTTGTTCAGACTGCTATGAAATTGATGGTTTTCATATATTGTTTTTTTAGTATACACATTTTTCAATATCATTCAGAGTATGGCACTGTCCATCCTTTCATAAAAAGGAGTACATTAACTAATGCCATAGCTGACTTCTTTCTTGCTGTGCTATTTGCCAATCCTGAATAAATAAGTCCGATCCACCAACCAACAATTGAATTTTTTTCTGATCTCTCTTGGTGAGATCTGAGAGTCTGATAAGCCTTAAAGTATTTTGATTTGTTTACCTAGCTGATTAAATTCTGACACACAACGTCAAACTGATCCAATATGGAAAATCAGTGGTATTCCGAGGAACTAATAATACCGAATACTTTTTAAGGTCATCCTTTGCACAAGCTGGACAAAGAAGTGTATTTTGTAAAACAGACAATGATGTGAGTTCCACATCAGTTAAGATATTAATGTAGTGAATGAGTGTGTCATCAAGATGTTTAAAAAAAGACAATGTGTTACTTCCTTGGAAGAGTTGGAGAGAGTTGTATCTGGGTAAGATGTTATTTATGAATATTATATATACATATACACAACAAACAACATCAAGAAATAATATTTTTAAAGACAAGCTAGATCTAAGCATGAAGTAAATATATAAAAAATTACTATGAGCTCACTTGAAGTTATAACCCTGATAAATTGAGCAGCATTAATATTAAAAATTATTATTGTAGTTGTTGGTATAACAACAACAAAGTGTTGTTGCTTCCTTGGAAGAGTTATATCTAGGTTAGTTGTAATTGGTATATTATTATAAATCAAACAAAACAACATCAGCATGTATATTGTTAAGAAGACAAGGACCTGGGGAGCTTATAGGTTACATAGCATGGTTGTTAATTATACTGTGGCATGGTAGCAGGATATGATTTTTATACTATTGTATACAACTTTAATTAGGGATCCAAGCATAAACATATTATGGCTTTTGTTTTGTCCCTATTTATCATGATTATGTGACTATGTATTTAACCATACATACCATAATAACAAACAATAAATAACAATATTTTTTGAACACTCAAACCATTGGGCAGGACTGATGGCCCTGGAATTTTGGCTAATAAAGCCAATTTCAACAAGACTGCTATTGGCAGATACAAGGTACGCCATGGGGGGGCCTTTTTACCTATATACAGGCTTTCTATGTAGGCCAAACATCCGAGACAATTCCGCCAGACTCCTCTTCTGTCATCTCTAGAAGAAAAGAATGTAAACCTTTAATAAAATCCCTTAAAAATCTAACATCAAAGCTCAAATATTATTTCCAGCCAGGTTAAAAATATATTTGTCTGATGGTGAAAAGAACTTCAGCTCACTGCAAGAAGCTATAGACTTTGTTCAAAAGAAAAATCTATTATCTGATACAGAAGATATGGACTGGTCCACACAAAGTCTGAAGAGACATGCAACAAAAAAATGGATGGACTGTTAAAGAAGGAGTTAAAAAAACTAAAGGACAAATAAGTCTGATTATTTAATGTAAAATAATTTGACTCTAACATTTATCTTCCAATTGCACTTCTGGGAAATTTAATAAGGTAAATGGTAATTTATTTTATATCTTTTTATTTCTTTTTCTTCCCTCTTTCTCTTCTTTGTCTTCTTCTCAATTTTCCCCTTGTTCTTATTATATTTTTATAGTAATAACACAAATGAAGGCAAAAGGCAAACTGATCTACTCCCAAGTATTTATTTAACACTTTCATTTATAATCCTCAGAATAAAAGCATAAAAACTTGAATAATGGTGGCTAACTCATTTATATATATGCCCTAAAATCATGTGATAAAACTTACCTCAGTTTGAAACCAGCATTTAAAGATACATTACATCTGCAGTTTATAACACATGCATTTTCCTATACATTCATTGCTTACCTTCACACTGCTAAACTACACAAACACATATTCACATGTAATATTACTAAAATAACTGAAATACCACCACTAAATAAATTCTTGCATGTGTAAATAAATGCATATGTGAATCTAGCTGTCATGCTACCTATAACATGTATTATATACAAAAAATGCAGACTTTAACACACTGTATGCCCCATAAACAAAGTTGTAGCTTGATAGCAAACTTACTTTCAGTCTTAAAATAGGACTGATAGAAACCACACCATTTAGTCCTGGATAACTTGTTGCGCTGGTTCTCACTTGCCATTTGAGTTCCTTAAATTCCAAAAAGTCATCTATAGGACCCCCTCTTTCACCCAAATCAACATTATCTATAATAATATATTTAAAATGATGAACTATATACAGTGGCGGCTGGTGACTTCAAATCAAAGGGGGCTGCAGGAGACAGCTGAATGGGTGGGGTCAAGGGGAAGGGGTGTGGCCAACCAGAAAGGGGAGGAGCTATGCTCAAAACTACAAAAACTAACTTTAATTAAATACGCTGCCCTGGGTGGCAAACCATCATTATGAGAGTCCAATCAAGACAAAAATAAGTGTAGAAGAATAAAAATATTTCAATGCATTGGCTGCATGACAGCTTACTTAATATTTAGATGGAAACAAAAGGTTGTGAGGCATGAAAAAATAAATTACTTTTTAAATACATTACTGGAATGCCAGTCAAAATCAAGTACAAGCAAAACCAGAAGCACTCAACTCAAACCACTTCTCCTTGCACTGCAGTTCTAATTATAATTTATATTCAGCTTTATTAAAGTTCCAAGTAACATGCTGAAAGTAGAAATCTCTGTGATGCCCCCACTTGTAAAATGTTTCTTATCCAAAAAGACCTGCTGCCTGACAACTATCTACTTGTTTCATGGGGAAAACATGTAAGTAAAAAATGAAAAGCAAACAAGAAACAAGCTCAAGATACATTGCTTAAAGGATTACTGTACAGGTTATGGACCACACATGACTGGCATTCTGTTTAGTTTACGGGTAAAGTCTGTAGAGATGACTGGAAGTCTCCAACAAGTGTAATGAGCTTTTTAAAATAATGGAATCCTGTCCTTTAATACCCAAGGCTTATACATTATCTAGTCAAGTATTATCTGCATGGCAACAACAGAAAGGCTTTCAATGTTGGCAATTCTTTAACAGTATGCTTATTAAAGCTTATTTGCATCTTACGATCTCAGACAAGCTTACATTATGGTCATTAAAGCATTGCTACTTAAACACAGAGCAACAGGCACTTTGAGTATTAAGCATAAATCAACAGTACAAAAATATGACAGAAACCAGACCTTTCTGCAAAATCAAGGACAGATGAAAAGCCACTGTAGTACTTGTGTCTACCTTGGATGGAGGGGGGGGGGACACACTGCACATTTACACTGCATAACTACTCCTTGCCTTGCTTGGACACATCCAGAGTCAGTACATGGTGGAGTGGGGTGCAACAAGTATGTCACAATTTGAAATGTCTCTGGCTGACTGTGATGGCCCTGACACATGTGTCATACCTCTCAACCTCAGAGCAAGAAATCTGGACAAAGCCATACACAGAAGTGGGACAAATGCCCACAAATAAGGAAAATTTTTAAATATTGCTTTAATAAACTTAGAAAGATAATAGAATAGGTCTTGCATTAGTATGACTTTTCTGAAGGGTATAAAATCTGAAACTCAAATGTCTGTCATTATTTTCTAACTTCAGTCTTTAGTGATTTGTCACTAATTTGCCAAAAAAACACAATTTTATGAAAAATGGACCAAATGTGATGCAAAAATATAAAATAGCCACACAATACAGCTGGGAACCTGTCAAAGAAGGGACACTTTAATATTAGTACTGCTAACTTGAGCAGCTGACAAAATAAAAGAATCTACATGCATTTCAAGTAATCTATAACTTTGATTATTACAGTTATTTCTTAATTATAAACCCTCCATGTTTTCTTCCAAAATTGCTATTTTGCGGAGGGATTATTAGGGGGAAAAGCAACATCTTAAGCAAAATCGGAGACAGTTGAGAGGTTGGCTATGCCTAATTCTATAAAGCAATTTATTTGCATGTACCTCTCAACCTGTTAATGCAGTAAATCTGAACAAGGCCAAATGTACTGGGGCAACATATAAACAGTACTAAAAATTGTGACAGTTGATAGAATAACAGTTCTTACTTTTGCATGCATTTTTCTGAAGGTTATGAAGTCTGAAACTCAGTGTATCATTATTTAGTGACTTAATTTCTAAATGATTTGCCAGAAAACTACAAATTTTATGAAGAACAAACCAAAAATAAGAAGCAAAAATCTATTCATTCTTTGAAAATCTGGACAGTTGGGAGGTATAGTTCAGCTGGGCCTGTCTGAGTTTGCTGCCCTTCCCCCCTGACAAAATCACGGTTGAATGGAGCCTCTGCAGCCATTCCAATGAACCATTACTTGGCTATTTCACTCCATTTACCATAAACACTAATGTGCATACTGCTTTACTTGTATGATGAGTTGGACTTCATTTGAAAGTTTTATTTTGTATTTTACAGCACAAACACTAAGTCATCTACTAAACAAAGCAATGCAGTCTCACAATGAAAACTTAGCATTAAAACTTCTCTGCCCTTGAAACTCACATTCATTGAAACAGCATTGAAACCCACATTCAAAGAAAATACATTTTGCCAGTGGCAGATAAAGATTAATTTTGGGCTGTTTTCAAATCATAGGCCCCTTGCATATGAAACATACATGTGCTCTTTGATACACCTTCCTCATTGTACTAAATTATATTCCTTGTACAATATATTACAGTTGTTAGAGGGCGTTTTAAATTTGTTTTGAACATTTTTCCAGTAAGCAATGAAACAAAATGCATGCACCCATAATGACAAAACTGCCCATTTCAGAACATTTATCATAAAAGTCTACTCAGACTTCCGCAGTCCACCAATATCAGTAAATATGCACAATTCTACAGTCCACCATTATCAGTAAATATGCACAATTCTACAGTCCACCATTATCAGTAAATATGCACAATTCTACAGTCCATTATCAGTAAATATGCACAATTCTACAGTCCATTATCAGTAAATATGCACTATCTCTGAAGAAGTAGAAGTCATCTAAATAATTCCACATTAAAGAAATCTGTAACTAATGAAGAGGTTGCTGCTAGCAAACACCTTTATATTTCATGGTTTCATTGAAAAATAAAGTGCCTGTTGCCCCTCAGGAATAAATTGCCTATATTACATTAAAAAAATGATAAGCTAGTAATATTGCAAGAGGAAATGGATGGCAAACTGATAACGGACTCATAGTTAGTATTTTCACCAAGGAGAACATTATCAATACAGCAGCATCCACCCCTTGTGGGAGTAGAACCCACAGCCTTCTGCATTAAAGGCAAGTACACAACTTGTTGTGCTATTAACAAGGTAAAACAGCGTCACTTAAGCAGCACTAAACTTCTGTTCCCCTGCAGCTCTCAGCTCCTTGTAAAATCTACTCAATACTCAACTTCGCAGCACAAGAAAACTGGAAAAGGCCAAAATGTATTGGGGGGGGGGTCAAAAGCCCAAAAACCAGGGACACAAACATTGCTTGTATAATCTTGGAAAGTTGCTAGAACTATACATTTTACTGCCAAGCTCCCTGTGCAAAACAGAGCAACATACCACTATGCCAAATCAGCTGCTTTGTAAAAGAGGAAGACTGAAACTTAAATGGCTATCATTTAGTGAATTCAGTTCTCACCATAGCTGTCAACCTCTTAGTACAAAACACCTGGACAAACCCAGTAATGTGGGAATACAGCCCTCAAACATTCAGTGAATTCAGTTCTTGCCATAGCTGTCAACCTTAGCACAAAAAACCTGGACAAAGCCAATAATGAGGGAATACAGTCCCAAAAATAGGGACACATTTCAAATATTCATCTTATAAACTTAGAAAATTGCTAGAATAAAAGGTTGTGTTACGGTTGTGTTACTATGTATTTTCTGAAGAACATGAAGTCTGAAATTCAAATGCCTGTCAATTTTACTGCTGACAGAATAAAAATTTTCAGCAGAGACCCAGGGAGAAATACTGCAGACACGTCTTTGTAAAATGACAGGGCACCAGAGCAAATCCACACAAACACAGGGAGGAGGTGCAGACTCCACACAGAAGGCACCCCCGCCACGAATCAAACCAGAAAACCTATAGCTGTGAGGCAACAATACTACCACTGCACCATCAAATATGCAAGGACTTAAGCATTCAGATTTCTGAAGTCTGAAATTCAACTGCCTGTCAATTTTATTTAACATTTGTTAATCAGGACAGTCTGACTTGGAACAAAAAAAAAAAAAATCAGCAGAGGCCCAGGAAGAAATAATGCAGACATGTCTTTGTAACATGGGAGGACACAAAAGCAAACCCACACAAACACAAGAAGAAGATAAAGACCCCACAAAGAAGGCACCCCAGCCAAGAAGCAAACCTGAGAACCTGCAGCTGTGAGGCAACAGTGCTACAACTGCCCCATCAAATATCAAGCATTGCAATATTTACAAACCACAGATATTATGAGGAACAGATCAGATCAAACATGAGGCAAAAATCTGCAATTTTTTCTCCACAAATGGTGGTGGGTAGGGAATTAAGGTCTTTAACACCTTGCATACAAGGTACAGGGTTCAAGCCTGAGGTATTCCCACACAAACACCTGTAGTAGCAAACTTCAAAAACTAAATATACTGCACTGGGTGCCAAACAGTTGTCATGAGAGTCCAATCAAGACAAAATGAAGTGTAGAAGAATAAAAATATTTCAATGCATTGGCTGCATGACAGCTTAATATCTAGATGGAAACAAAAAAGGTTGTGAGGCATGAAAAAATAAATTACTTTTTTTAAATACATTAATGGAATGCCAGTCAAAATCAAGTATAAGAAAAACAAGCAGCACTCAACTCAAACCACTTCTTGCACTGCAGTTCTAATTATAATTTATATTCAGCTTTATTAAAGTAACAAGTAACATGCTGAAAGTAGAAATCTCTGATGCCCCAACTTGTAAAAATGTTTCTTATCCAAAAAGACCTGCTGCCTGACATCTACTTGTTTCATGGGGAAAACATGATCAAAGTCAAAAATGAAAAGCAAACAAGAAATAAGCTCAAGATACATTGCTTAAAAGGATTACTGTACAGGTTATAGACCACGCGATTGGCATTCGGTTTATGGTTAAAGCCTGCAGAGATGACTGTCTGTAAGTCTCCAAGTGTAATGAGACTCTTAAAATAATGTAATTCTGTCCTTTATTACAAATACTGGTATATGCATTTCAATACCCAAGGCTTATACATTATCTAGTTAAGTATTCTCTACATGGCAACAGAAAGGCTTTCAATGTTGGCAATTCTTTAACAGTATGCTTATTAAAGCTTACTTGCATCTTGCAATCTCAGCCAAGCTTACCTGATGGTCATTAAAGTATTGCTACTTAAACACAGAGCAACAGGCACTTTGAGTAATAAGCATAAATCAACAGTACAAAAATATGACAGAAACCAGACCATTCTGCAAAAATCAAGGACAGATGAAAAGCCACTCTAGTACTTGTGTCTACCTTGGATGGGTGGGATTCTCTGCACATTTACACTGCATAACTACTCCTTGCCTTGCTTCGACACATCCAGAGTCACTACATGGGGAGTGGGGTGTAACAAGTATGTCACAGTTTGAAATGTCTCTGGCTGACTTGTGATGGCCCTGACACATTTGTCATACCTCTCAACCTCAGAGCAAGAAATCTGGACAAAGCCATACAAAGAAATGGGACAAAGGCCCAAAAATAAGGACATTTTTTAAAATATCGCTCTTATAACCTTAGAAAGCTAATAGAGGTCTTGCATTAGTATGAATTTTCTGAATGGTATGAAATCTGAAACTCAAATGTCTGTCATTATTTTCTAACTTCAGTCTTTAATTATTTGTCACTAATTTGCCAAAAAACACAATTTTATGAAAAATGGACCAGAAAATGTGATGTAAAAATATAAAATAGCGACACAATACAGCTGGGAACCAGCCAAAGAAGGGACACTTTAATATTAGTACTGCTAACTTGAGCAGCTGACAAAATAAAATAATCTACATGCATTTCTGAAATAAAAGTAATCTGATTATTACAGTTATTTCTTAATTATACACCCTCCATGTTTTCTTCCAAAATTGCTATTTTGCGGAGGGATCATTAGGGGAAGAGCAACATTTTGAGTCAAAATCAGGGACAGTTCAGAGGTTTGGCTATGCCTAATTCTATAAAGCAATTTATTTGCATGTACCTCTCAACCTGTTAATGCAATAAATCTGGACAAGGCCAGATATATTGGGGAACATATAAACAGTACTAAAAATTGCTCTTGTATAAACTGGGACATAAATCTGGACAAGGCCAAATATATTGGGGGAACATATAAACAGTACTAAAAAATGCTCTTCTATAAACTGGGACAGTTGATAGAACAGGTCTTACTTTAGCATGGATTTTTCTGAAGGTTATGAAGTCTGAAACTAGGTATGTCATTATTTAGTGACTTAATTCCTAAATGATTTGCCAGAAAACCACAATTTTTTATGAGGAACAAATCAAAAATAAGAAGCAAAAAATCTATTTATTCTTTGAAAATCTGGACAGTTGGGAGGTATGGTTCAGCTGGGGCTGTATAAGTTTGCCGCCCTTCCCCCTCACAAAACCCTGGTCGAATGGAGCCTCCCTGCAGCCATTCCAATGATCCATTACTTTGCTATTTCACTCCATTTACCATAAACACTAATGTGCATACTGATTTACTTCTATGATGATTTGAACTTCATTTGAAAGTTTTATTTTTGCATTTTACAGCACAGACACTAAGACATCTGCTAAACAACCTTGGCATCAAACCTTCTCTGCCCTTGAAACTCACATTCACTGAAACAACATTAAAATCCACATTCAAAGAAAATACATTTTACTCGTGGCAGATAAAAATTAATTCTGGGCTGTTTTCAAATCATAGGCCCCTTGCATATGAAACACATGTGCTCTTTGATACACCTTCCTATTGCTTTGAACATTTTTCCAGTAAACAATGAAACAAAACTGTCAAATTCAGAACATTTCCATCATAAAAGTCTACTCAAACTTCTACAGTCCACTATTATCAGTAAATATGCACAATTCTACAGTCCACCATTATCAGTAAATATGCACAATCTCTGAAGTAGTAAAAAGTCATCTAAATAATTCCACGTTAAATAAATCTGTAATGAAGAGGTTGGTGCTAGCAATCACCTTTATATTTCATGGTTTCATCGAACAATAAAGTGTCTGATGCCCCTGTGGAATAAATTGCCTAAATTACATTAAAAATAAGCTAGTAATATTGCAATAGGAAATGGATGGCAAACTGATAACAGGCTCATAATTAGTATTTTAACTTTCAGTACGGCAGCATTCACCCCTTATGGGAGTAGAACCAACAACCTTCTGCATCAAAAGCAAGCACACAGCCTGTTGTGCTATTAGCACTAAACTTTTCTTCCCATGCAGCTCTCAGCTCCTTGTAAAATCTACTCAATACTCAGCTGCATCTCAACTTCGCAGCACAAGAAGTCTGGAAAAAGCCAAATTTATTGGGGTGAGTCAAAAGGGCAAAGACCAGGGACAAATTAAACATTGCTTGTATAATCTTGGAAAGCTGCTAGAATAAAATGCTGTGTTACCATGGTACCACCATACATTTTACTGCCAAAGTCCCTGTGCAAAAAAAGAGTCAGAACATACCTCTATGCCAAATCACCTGCTTTGTGAAAGAAAAATGCTGTGTTACCACCGTACATTTTACAGACAAGGTCCCTGTGCAAAACAGTCAAGAGCAACATACCACTACGCCAAATCAGCTGTTTTGTGAATGATAGGAAGATTGAAACTTAAATGGCTATCATTTAATGAATTCAGTTCTCACCATAGCTGTCAACCTCTTAGCACAAAACACCTGGACAAACCCAGTAATGAGGGAATACAGCCCTCAAACATATTCAGTGAATTCAGTTCTTGCCATAGCTGTCAACCTTAGCACAAAAAACCTGGACAAAGCCACTAACAGGGTATTACAGTCCCAAAAATAAGGAAACATTTCAAATAGTCACCTTATAAACTTAAAAAATTGCTATAATAAAAGGTTGTGTTACTATATATTTATTGCTAGAATAAAAAGTTGTTTTACTATGTATTTTCTGAAGACTATGAAGTCTGAAATTCAAATGCCTGTCAATTTTACTTGTGATGGAACAAAAACAATTTTCAGCAGAGGCCCAGGGAGAAATACTGTAGACACGTCTTTGTAAAATGGCAGGACACCAGAGCAAATCCACACAAACACAGAGATAAGATGCAGATTCCACAAAGAAGGCACCCCAGCCAAGAATCAAACCACAAATCCTATAGCTGTGACTCTGAGGCAACAATACTTCCACTGCACCATCAAATATGTAAGAAATTAAATATTCAGAAACCTGAAGTCTGAAATTCAAATGCCTGTCAGTTTTATTTAACATTTGTTAATCAGGACAGTCTGACTTGGAACAAACAAACAATTTTCAGCAGAGGCCCAGGAAGAAATAATGCAGACATGTCTTTGTAACATGGGAGGACACAAACGCAAACCCACACAAACACAGAAAGAAGATACAGACCCCACAAAGAAGGAACCCCAGCCAAGAATCAAACCTGAGAACCTGCAGCTGTGAGGCAACAATGCTACTACTTAACCATCAAATATCAAGCATTGCAGCATTTACAAACCACAGATATTATGAGGAACAGATCAGATCAAATATGAGGCAAAAATCTGCAATTTATTTACAAATGGTGGTGGGTAGGGAACTCAAGTCTTTAACACCTGCATACAGGGTACAGGGTTCAAGCCTGAGGTATTCCCTACCACACCACCATGAGCACCTGGGGGATTTGAGGTATTCCCTACCACACCACCATGAGCACCTGGGGCATTTTCACACACACACACACACACACACACCTGTTCTCCATACTAACCAGTTTCACAAAGCACCATATATTCAACACTTACCTGTTCTCCATAATAACCAACGTTAGATCCAAACCCCTTCCCGCGCAATACTCCAACAACAACTCGCGAGAGTAGATCCAAACCCTTTCCCGATGAGACTGCAGCTCCCATTCCTGACTGCTCGTGTTGCAGTCCGGCCACGATGTATAATCCCAGCGTGTCTGTGCGCTTTAAAGTGCACAGATGTCTTCTCGCGTTTCCCTATCAGGTCTGCTGGACTGCCGTGAGCATGCGCATACAGTAGACCAGTAGTCTGGTCTACTGCGCATGCACGAAGTCTGTGCAATTTTAAACTTTTTTTTCTTTTTATTTTTTTTAGTTCTTTTTGTTTTGAGGGGGCTGCAGTCCGGCAGTCCAATAGCACGGGCCGCCCCTGACTATATAAAAACATGGGCATTTTTGACAAATACCCATGTAGATAACCAGTTTGCTATTACAATTATATTTTTTTTTAAGTCTTATTCCACCAAAATGAACTAAATAAATTTCATTCTGCTCTAATATAAACATAAAATAAGCTTTCTAATAACAAAGTTCATTCTCAGGTAGTGATGGAACATATTTTACTTACATAGGCAGATAAATGTTTTCACTGCAGTCAGTATTAAATAAACTCGCCATTTTCTCTTCTCTATTTTTATTACTACTTTATTTGATTACAGTTATTTCTAAAATGTTGAAGACTGTCACAAAATTAAATGATTAACATCCCAAAAAGCATGTTAAAACAAAACCAATGCACCTGCTAAACTGAGTTGGCTGCTTGTTAATTAAATGAATAGTAAGATTGACATAGGTTCGTACTAAGCTGACTGTCCTTGCGAGCCATTTTAAGCCTAGCCAATTATCTCTTGTGAGACTCAAACCCTGCACCTTGTGTTTGTAAGGCAAACACCTTAACCATTAGGCCACCCTCCCAATCCCAATGATGTACAGCATTTTGCTGGTTTACTTATGGCCACAAATGAGCAATTATAATCTGCATTACAATATGTAATTATGATAAAGGCAGTTTGTGTGGCAGCATACAATGGGTTCTTTATCTTCATTCATAATCATTTTAGAATGTCTTGTTGCATTTTTTCTTTCTTTTCCCCTTTTCAATGGTATATGGTATATTACTGATAATAAAGGGTTATAAATTGTTGTACTAATCATTAAGTCATAACTGATGTTGCTGTAGTTTTCAGTTACAGCATATAATATGGTAGTTCTAATACTGATAAGATTTTTAACCAAGATATAATATTTTGGGAAATGCCAATGTGTAGTTAGCCTTGTTAGGTTTGAATTACAACATAGCAGGCTATTTTTTGCAGTACCATGAATCCTTGCAGTGAGTGGACCTTATGTGTGACATATAAGGATGGACCAATCTTAAACTACTTAACATATCATATCTCATAACTTAATGTGTCTTAAACATACATAGTGCTAAATATGTGAACATAGTTGTATTTAATTATCAAGGAATTGTTAATATAACACAGCAACTTTAATATTAAGCAAGTATAATGCCTACATTACATATTGCTTTCTTAACATTTAATTGTTGTATGTGCTGCCCTTTAATGTTAATATAAAGTAATAGCAGGTTAGGTGAAGTAGAGTGGGAGGGGAAGAGAGGAGGAGCACTTGATGTATTATCAAAAAACACCAAAAGATAAAATTCTATTCCACTATACCAAAGGAAACATTGGATGCCTGTAGTTTATGAGCATTCAGAAAGAGGTGATAACCCTTGTTTTATTAGTATAGGTTAATGGGCCATGCACTAGTATAATTTTAGAAGACAGCTTTTAAAATAAATATATTTGTATTTAATGTTTTCCTTTCTTTATAATCGAAAATGATTAGCATGATTTTCTCTCTGGTCATGAACAACATGTATTTTACATAAATAAGTGTAAGTAATGCAAATAAAAACATTTTTTCTTTCGCTTTGCAAAGTCTGGTGTAATGCCCTATGGCACAAGAGTAAGATTATGCTCAACAAGGTTTTAAGGTTGAATATAACTTTGCTACAAATATGCAACATAAATAAGGAACAAAATAAAGCTTGCTTAAATGCAGAAACAGAGTTTAGTAATATGTGATTAGCATCCATACTAAATAACTGTGGCTTAAAAAAATAAGGAACTTGCTTATGAGTGTATTACACACACATCAAAAAAGTTGACTTCTTACAGACATGACAAGAATGTAATTTGCTTTTTTTAAAGAACTAAAAACAGGACATGTTTTTCTAAGAAAGTTAAAAAATATGCTTTTCTAATCCACAAGTCGTTTCCTTGAAGACAGTTTACTTATCAGCATTTGTACAAGAACAGATGTGTCAGCATTTGCGTCATCAAGGCAGTATCTTTCCAAAACCAAGAGGGAGTGCTTAACTAAAATATATATATAAATTCTGTATTAAATCCAGTTATGTTAGGTGTATGGTAGGGACACATTTGTTGTGAGGTAAATGTTATATCTCTCACATCATCTGTACTATATGAGAAGTAAGGTAGAACATTTTCTGAAGCTGTAACAGAAGTATGTGTGGTTTATTATAAAAGTTATTGGTTACTGCTCTTAAAGACAGGTGCTGCAAAGTATATTCTCTCATCAGTGTATATTCTGCAAGTTTCTGTATGCAACAGACTGTGAATGCAACTATAACTAGACTTTGATTTCAGCAGAATCCAGCCAGCAAGACTGAGTGTCTTAAGAAGACTTCAAATCCATCACAGTAAGCATCAGAGTAACAGCACAGTGCTTTAGCCCCTTAAAATAAAATTTTCAACAAGATCTCTTAAACTAAATCCATAATAAACTTGATGGGATGTAATACATTGTAGAACAATCTCATGATATATATGTCAGAAGGGAATTAAGTTTGCCCAACCTATCATTCAGTCTAACTGTTAATGCAACAAATAGTTCATATTCTTGAAATGTAATAGAACCTTGATCTATGAGTAGGGGTTACCTAAATCTGAAAAACAATTAGACAAAGTTTGGTGGGGATGTTGTATATATTAATTGCTTTGTATAGCTAGTGAAGGCCATCCACATTGGGATCCCTCGTGGCTTGAAAGTTCCAGCAGGGACAGTCATAAAAGAACATATATCTATAAATATAAAGTGTTCAAATAAATCATAAAAGTGTTCTTGTTGTAGCAATGGCTTTGGGAATGACAGGGGTAGAATCTTCATTTCTAGTAACGAGTCAAATTACATGAATAGTCCTATTTCTTGACTTTTATGTAAACATTATAATAGATATACATAGATATTTTTCATTTCTTACAAGAGCAGTAGTTAAAGTAATAGAAATGAAGTTAAAGTTTTTAATTTCCTAACCAGATTAGTCAATTTGTTAGTTTTTATTTATAATATAGAAAAAATGTAGTCTTAATTATCACTAGGTATTATAGCGTTAATGTTTTAGTTTACACAAATTGATGGTGATTAATGTAACATAGAAAAGTTCTAACTACCATTTCTCTTATCAAGTCAATATTGTTTATATGTTTTAACCAATTAGGCATTTCTATCTCTAAGCTTTTGACTATACATAAATGTGATGGTTACTGGAATATAGGTAAATCTTATTTTTGTTTCAACCAATTAACCAAGTATTGTAATCCTCATATGCTTTGACAGTTTAAGGGTGTTAGTCAATGAGACTTATTTTATTTAATAGCACATAATGTATGTTATCGACTATTGTAATGTTATTACTCCTTTATATACATTCCATACTACAGACAGAGTTGCTGAAGGGCAATTGTAGCAATATAAAGACAGTAAACCAAATGGGGTTTAAGTATAAATAAAATTATTTTGGATGTTTATATGTTAATACTAATAGTTTAAGGTAGATTTCCTTCTTTAAAACACTATCATTATGCTTCATTTTGGAGTAGTTGATTGCAAATCTTATTTAAATGGCATTTATTGTGTTTAGAGAATATATATCTTTAAGTTAATTTCTGAATGGGTTATGTTTCAAACATACTGTTGATTCTATACCATACATACAAGGCAGAAGCTAGAGGTGATGTAATTGGAGTGTGAGATGTGGATAGTAGGTGGTTTGATTAATAATTTAATCAAACCTGGAACATTTTGTTCAATGTATGTATTTGTATATAGAAATTTGTTTCAGAATTTGTTAGTTAAATCATTTGATTCATGCATGATAACAAATTCTAGAAGACATTTAAGGTTATCATATACAAAGTTAATTACAGATGTTCTAAATACATTTTACTTGCGTGTCAGCTTACAAGTACTTATCACTTAATGTTAATGGCATAAATAAATATTAAAAAAGCTGGTTTGCTTAAGTTTATCAAAATGCATAAAGCACATATTATCATTTTGCAAAAGACTGATCTTTTGAAAAAAAATTTAGCTAAATTATCCTTTAATGGCAATACAATACTTACTGACTCCTGCTATGAAACTAAAAGAAGAGGTACCCTTTTACTGTGGAAAAATTCTCCTACTATGCCTAAAATCCTAAATACATTCTCTGATAAGGATGGAATGTTATGTTTGGTGGTGCTAGAAATTAATAAGAAATGTTATACTTTGTATAAACGAAGTAATTGTGGAAAACTCATCAAAAAATGCAAACGAGAGTCTAGGTACCTCATAAATGAACAATTTTCTTTATTATGAACACAGGAGCAAACAGAATATAAGCGCTTTCATCTTGAGCACAAGACTTCCTCAGATACCCCCTACATGGGTTTCCTTTAATTTAAACCCATTTGCCATCAATTAAAATTTAAAATTTATCAGCATTTCCCTTTTAAATTCTAATTGATGGCAAATGAAAAGCGCTTATATTCTGTTTGCTCCTGTGTTCATAATAAAGAAGAGTGTTCGTTTTTGAGGTATCTGGACTCTCGTTTGCATTTTTTGAAATGTTATACTTTGGTTAATTCCTATTGGATACCTGGATTGGGAACTAGATTTGTGAATAAATGCCTAAACAATATTGGATTATACACTAAAGGAGAAATTATTTTGGCTGGGGATTTTAATTGTTTATTAGCAGATAGAGATACATCTACGGTCAATACATTTAAAATAACACAATCCAAAAAATGTAATAATTTTATCTCTTTAATGAATCTTTGAGATATCAATAAAAATTAGAAAGCTCACTTAACTGTATTCATTATTCCTTTAGGTTTGGTACCCAAACGAACATTGATAAGGTCTTCATTTCAAACAGCTCTTATTCAAAAATAAAGGATGTTTTAATAATGATTTGCCCACTTTCAGACCATAATGCCTTTTCTTTTAACCTTACACTAAAGAATGATGATTTGATAGCCTGGCAAAGAATCCCAGTATATATAGTAAAAATTAAAGGTTTCAAAAACTGAATTTTAAATTAAATAAATAAGAGATTAACAATAATGGTGAGGTAACAGACATCATACCATGGGATGCTTTAAAATCTTATCTTATGGTAGAATTAAAAATTAGTATATTTTGAAAAGAAAATAAAAGAAAAAAATGGGATAAGGAATTATCAGACTTACAAACTAAAATAGATAAATTAAAATCAAACTTACGACCTAATGATAGAGTTGTTCACACGGAATTATTAAATTTAAATCAAAAATACTTAGAGATATTAAATCACAAAGTTGCTATAAATCTAGAAGAACTAAAGTTACAATCTTACTATATGAATCCTAGACATATGCATAGGTTGGCTACTAGATCCAAGCAAATTAACAACTTGAACCATATTAATGAAATGAAATACATTGTTAATAACTCCATGGAAAAAACAACTGATTTAAAAGGCATTTTGGAGGCCTTCAAAATATATTATAAATCAATTATTGATAGAACTTCTTCTCTAGAGAATGATATTACTATAGAAAATTTTCTTCAAAACAATATAACAAATAAGTTGTCAAAATAGCAAAATAAACTAATGGACAAGCCAATAACTCTAATAGAATTAAAAGATCAAATTAAAAGTTTAAAAAATAACAAAGCTCCAGGATTAGATGGAATAATCCCAGAAATTTATAAAAATTTCCCAGATTCAATACTTAAAATCTTATTAAATACATTTTCTATGGTCAAACAAGAATTAATGATCCCCCTTCTTGGAAATATTCCGTTATTTCCTCTATATTAAAACAAGGCAAAAATTAGCAATTTTGTTCATCTTATAGACCTATATCTTTACTAAACATTGACTATAAAATCCTTATGTCCATTCTAGCTAACAGATTAAACAATATACTGCCCAGTTTAATAGATTATGATCAAACAGGCTTTATACTGCATAGGAAAGTTCATGATCATTTTAAACTGTTATCCCTGATCGATGTTGCAAATAAGACCAAGAAAAAGCTTACTATTAAAAGCTTGGATATTGACAAAGCTTTTGACTCTATCAGTTTGGCTTACTTACAATAAATTTTTAAAGGATATAACTTCTCTCCAGATTTTGCTAATTTAATACTAAAGTTATATAATGATTTTCAAGCATACATTAAAATCGGGTTATGTTTATCTTCATCATTTAAAATTTTAAAAGGCACAAAACAAGGTTACCCACTGTCACTGCTGTTGTTTGCTTTATCAATTGAACTCTTTGCCACATACATGAGAAAATATATAAATATAAAAGGATTTTCTTTAAGCAGTGAACATTGCTTAAAAATCCATTTGTTTGCAAATGACATTCTTTTAACAAGTGGAGACATAGATTCTTTTATACAATATGCAACCGAAGCAATCAGTTTTTTTGAAAGAATCTCTGGTTTAGAATTTAATCAAAATAAAACTGAGACACTTTTAATTAATAAGAAAATTAATAAATAACCAACCAAAAACTGGAACTGGAAGTGAAGCAAAAGAACCTCTTCCAAAATTGGTTTTAAACATTTTAATCTCCAAAAAAAAATCTTTAATTGGGAAAATAACACATTACAATACTTAGGGGTCAACATAAAATCTACTTGGAAAGATACTGTCTTAGTAAATTACACTAATTTAATAAATATAATCACTAAATTAACTAAGAACTGGAATAACATGTTTTTCACTATGGAAGATAGACTCACACTGATAAAAATGGTTATTTTACCAAAACTTTTATTTTATATACAGTTCATAATTTTACGTCTCCCTAGTAAATTCTTCAAGCAAATAAATTCTTTATTACTTACGTTCCAATGGTTTCCCTGTAAACCAAGGGTAGCTTATAAGTGGCATGTTAGAGCTTGGGGTAGTAGCGGGATTGGATTTCCTAACATTGAATTGTATTCACAATCTGTTATTATTAATATAATATTACACTGGCTAACTTCCTTTTATGTCTGAAGCTAGAAACAACTGCATGAAATTCATATAACTTTTAACAGCAGTATTGAAACACAAGTAAACACTTCATTAGGCATTAGTAAAAATATATTGGATACTATGTGATTATTGTCTATATAATAAGAAATTCAGTAATTTTGCCTACAGTATAAATCAAATATGTTGTATTTTCAAAAGTATAATAGTAAGTAATTACAGTTTTAAACACACATTCTTTCTTATATTTCCCATTGCCTACACCCCAGATTGTTTAGAGTCTTTCAATACAACAAAATGTTAAATCTCAAGGAAAATGGTTTAAAAATTTGGTACCAGCTCTTAGACAAAAATAAAATGCAATCAGCAAATTATCTTTTGGCCAGATATAATGTTAGACAAGGTAACTGGCTATTCCTACAATCTTTATGACAATTTATTGAATGTAAAGTCAGAGTATCAATTAATTCAGAAATAGACTCTATACCAAGACTATTACAGGTTTTTATGTCTTGCAACTTGATGGACATTGAATATAAATTGCATATTTCTCATATATACAAAATCTTACAGGACGAGTTTATATCTTTTAACTTGGCTTTTGGGGATTACTCTGTGAAGGTTAATAAAGAACCCTTGTCAATAGATAACAGGAAACAATTGTTAAAGTCTGCGAATAATGCCACATCTTCGCTATATTGGAAATTGTTTACTTGGAAGATTATTCATGGAACTTTCTTTACTCCTCATAAGATTGCCATTATTTCTAAATGTAAAGAAATTAAATGTTGGAGATGTAGTGAAACATTGGAAGCTAATTGGGTTCATATGTTTGAGTGTAAAGTTCTTTTACAATTTTGGAATGATTTTAGACATTTTGTAAAGGCTTTGTGGAAAGACAACTGTCAAATTATTGATTCTTTGATATTATTTAACATCTTGACTCCAAATGTAATCCCTAAACACCAGATACCTCTTTTATGGTCAATCTTAGCCATTGCTAGAAAAATAATAACATTGAACTGGAAGAATACGCAAGATCTTTTATTTAGTGAATTTATAAGACTTGCTAAATGTGTATATAAAAAGAATTGCAAACCAATTATATTAGAACATCTAACATAACTCATAAAAGATTAGCCTGGCAGAAATTGCAAGTGTTATTAGATAAATATTAATAGTGCTTATAGGTCATATTGAAGTTTTTCATGGATGATTTTATATAGTTGTAAATAGTTGATTTCACCATTGTTCATTTCCTGTATTAAATTGTTTTTGTTGTTAATATTTGATTGAAAATTTAATAAAAATTGCTGAGAAAAAAAAAACAAATGCATAAATTCCTGCATACAGCTTCTGTCCTACATCCACCTTTCACCAACTCACATAACCACATCTCTACCAGGCATTCCTGAGTAATACTGTGGAAACAAGTACCTCATCTGTCCCACAACTGAAAAGCTAGCTTAGGCTGTTGCTCGTGGTTATTCTTCTGTCACCCAGAATGCCAACTGAATACAGGTTAATGCTGGCAAGGGTGGATACCCTGCCATCATGTTATGGTGTGGCCAGCTGAATGTTATGACTTATCCGACCCCAAATCTATTATTTCAGCTTTTGCATGAAACTGTAAAACTAGCAATTGCTGTAGTAAAATGCAAAGTATATTCCAGAGCCAAGATAAGTCTGACTTCTACAAGAATGGTTCCTTAGGTAACACTTTGTATATTTTATAATAAGATTTTAGTAAAGCTCAAAGATTATTCAGACTTCTCCCTGCACATGATTTGACAGTTAAGTCAGGCTCTGTCCATAGACATGGGTATCTGTGTTTCATTGATGTAGATGGTTACAAATTTTCAGCTGGCAGCAGTATAGTGCCTTTTACTGCATTATACTTTTTTTCAGTTGGCAAGTGTATAATGCGGTAAAAGACTTTACTACAGGAGAATGGACAGGAAAATCTGGGCTTGGTAAAAAACAATATTATGAAGCCTGCTTTAGCCTCTGCTTTTGCAACTGTAAATGTTTACTGACAAATCACTTCTAACACATACTGATTCCATCTGTGAGAGATGTACTTATTTATCTACACTGGAGTCTTTTCATCACTCTCAGAGTCAGAGAAGAGCACCATATTACCACAACAACACAACATCACTCCTACATATGCTGAAGTATTGAAGAAATGCTTTCCTTAGTTGTATAGGCCTCCTAAACATCCTAACAGCTTACCTCAGCCACAAAGCCAAAATAAACATGTTGGTATGTGGTCATTCATTGAAATGAAGTTTTGGAGTTCTCATCTCAGCCTTCTCATTTTCAGTGATGTGGTCTTTTGTTCTTGTGAAGTAGACACACACACACACACACACACACACACACACACACACACACACACACACACACACACACACACATGCACACAATACATGGAGATCTATGGTATAGTGAATGAACTGTCTCATGCTGCTTCTTCTGGGAATGAGTTTCATGACAAATGACACCATCACAAGTCATAAGCTGAGATCTCATGTCAAAACAATACCATACATTTCATTTATTTAAGCCCATAGCCTCATACATTCTAGTTATTTGTTTTATTTTATTTTTACATTTCTGTTTCTAAGTTCATTTTAATGGGTGCAGCTTTGAGCTATTTTTGGCAAAGACACACAATTATAACAGTGCTTTCTGATCTCGTGAATGAAAGGGGTGTAGTGAGATCAGGTTACCTAGGTCATACTCTGCTTTCAGTCTGTTTCAGTATAGGTGCTTAAGGGAATGTTCTTCTCGGATAGGTTCTCTGAATATCTGGTGTTTATTGTTATATTTTGTAATGTGATCATAATTTTAATGTGTTTTATGCCCATTTTCCTACATTCTGACTGGCTGATTTTTAGGTATTATTTTTCTAATAATATAGTTTTTTGATATGTTTATGCCTTTTGAGTTTTATTTAGGTTGTGGATGCTAAATTGGTTAGATGGTATTATGTATTTGGGTTGCTAAATATATGATTTTACTTTGTTCCCAATTAAAGTGGGCTGGAGAGACCACTTTGTATTATATTAGCCTGATGTTTTCTTGTAGTCAGATTTAGTGTTTTGTGGTGCTTTGTATTTGACTTTTCTCTTTCTGAGTGGGAGAACATAGTCAGAGCTGACCTGTGCAATGTATCTAAAAATACACTTTCTGTAGATGTAATGGCTTACCAAGCCAATGATAAGGTTCTGGGAGAGGTGTGCAGCCCTGTACTTATGTTTTAAAAGCAGCCTGCATCATTGAGGGACTGTGTGAATTGTGAATATTATAGAAAAGCATCCTAAGGCCCTCTTTTCTTTTGTTTGACATTGCAAAGCCAGTTAGGTTATTACTTTGGTTTTATTTTTTCCCTTGTGAAAATAAATGTGTAGTTTGCATATGACCTGGTGGTCTGTGCTTGGGAACTTGGCTAGGGACCTATCATTTTTCAGATCCTTGCAGTAATTCTGCTGCTAAGTGCAAACTATATTTGGTTTAGTAATTCACCATAGTATTGCAAATGTTGTGTTCCTGGTGTGGTCAACCATGGAGAAATTATTAAATAAAATTTTGGAGTCACAGGTGGGGGCTGACCAAACACTGGTGCAATTACAGCAAAAACAACTTGTGCCAGACAGCATAGCTGGCAACTCCAGGACTATGCCATCTACAACAATTATGTTAGTGGCATTTAGCACAATGCCACAAAGGAAACTGGAACGAAGCAGACTGGGCAAAAATCCTGTTATCTCAGAAGGAACAGAAGGTGGTCCGACATTTACAAGACTCAGAGTGTTTGTTTCAGAAGAGGTTGCTTGAGGGAGATGACGAGACTTAGTAAGGATGCATCATTACAACCCTCCAATCGGAAGAGTTGTGGGATGTTTATTTAAAAGACATGCTTAATTCAAGTGAGACAGAGAGTAAATTGGCAGTTTTGTGGGGTGAATGTATGGAGAAGATACAAGAGGAGGAGATGAAAGAGACAGAGACAAGGAAGAAAACCTATGCTCAAAAAGTAAAGGAAGGAGAAAAGTGAGAGGAAGAAAAGAGAGAGACAACAAGGAGAAAATCTATGGCAAGACTGAGCAGCAAAGAAGAAAAATAACAACAGTTATGAGGTTTGGGACATAGTAGTTGCAGCTCTTGTTATATCACCAAAAGAGGTAAGAGCTTTTATACACATTCACAAAGAGACATATTGTGAGAGTTTGTTTGAAACTGGTCAGTTTATGGAAAAATTCTTAAAGACTTTTGAAAGTAAGAAAGAGTGTAATCTGTGGAGATTGTATGTAGTACAAGCATTTAATAGGGAGACCAAAAAATGGATTGCTATCCAATTTTGAACTGAAGTTGAGAAAGAACTGTTAAAAGATTATTCAAAGACTATATGCAGAGAAGTGATGGACATCACAATAATCTGTGATGATAGAAGATTATGGACTGGGGGATGGGATTGTGGAGTGATTTTCTTCTTTTTCTTTTGGTTGTTAACATTAGGGGTCGCCACAGTGGATCATCTCTTTCCATTTCTTCCTGTTCTCTACATCTTGCTCTGTCACACCAACCACCTGCATGTCCTCTCTCACCACATCCATAAACCTTATCTTAGGCCTTCCTCTTTTCCTCTTACCTGGCAGCTTCATCCTTAGCATTCTCTTCCCAATATACCCAGCATCCCTCCTCAGCACATGTCCAAACCAATGCAATCTTGCCTCTCTGGCTTTGTCTCCAAACTGTCCAACCTGAGCTGACCTCTAATATACTGATTCCTAATCCTGTCCATCCTTGTCACACCCAGTGCAAATCTTAATATCTTTAACTCTGCCACTTCCAGCTCTGACCACTGCCTATTGTCAGTGCCACTGTCTCCAACCCATATAACATTGCTGGTATCACTACCCTTTTGTAGGACTTCCCTTTCACTCTTACTGGTACTCGTCCATCACAAATCACTCCTGACACTCTTCTCCACCCATTCCACCCTGCCTGTACTCTCTTCTTCACCTGTCTTCCACACTCGCCATTACTCTGAACTGTTGATCCCAAGTATTTAAACTCATCCACCTTTGCCAACTCTACTCCCTGCATCCTCACCATTCCTCTATCCTCCCTCTCATTCACAGACATATATTCTGTCTTAGTTCTGCTGACCTTCATTCCTCTCCTCTCTAGAGCATATCTCCACCTCTCCAGGGTATTCTCAACCTGTTCCCTACTCTCACTACATATCACAATGTCATCTGCAAACATCATAGTCCACAGGGAGTCCTGTCTTTTCTCATCTGTCAACCTGTCCATCACCATTGCAAATAAGAAAGGGTTCAGAGCTGATCCTTGATGTTATCCCACCTCCACCTTAAATGCATCTCTCACTCCCACTGCAGATCTCACCACTGTCACACTACCCTTGTAGACATCCTGTACAACTCTTACATACTTCCCTGCCACTCCCAACTTCCTCATACGATACCACAACTCCTCTCTAGACACCCTGTCATATGCTTTCTCTGTGTCCACAAAGACACAATGTAACTTCTTCTGACCTTCTCTGTACTTCTCCACCAACACTCTCAGAGCAAACATCACATCTGTAGTGTTCTTTCCTGGCATGAAACCATACTGCTGATCACTAATCATCACCTCCCTTCTTAACCTAGCTTCTACTACTCTTTCCCATAATTTCATGCTGTGACTGATCAATTTTATTCCTCTGTAATTACTACAGCTCTGCACATCACCCTTATTCTTAAAAATCGGTACCAAAGCACTTTTTCTCCATTCCTCAGGCATCCTCTCACTTTCCAAGATTTCATTAAACAATCTGGTTAAAAATGCCACTGCCATTTCTCCTAAATACCTCCAAGCTTCCACAGGTATGTCATCTGGACCAACAGCCTTTTCATTCTTCATTCTCTTCATAGCTATCCTTAATTCCTCCTTGCTAATTCATTGCACTTCCTGATTGACTATCCTCACATCATCCAACCTTCTCTCGCTCTCATTTTCTTCAATCATCAGCCCCTCAAAGTACTCTTTCCATCTGTTCAACACACTCTCCTCACTTGTGAGTAAGTTTCCTTCATTATCATTTATCACCCTTACTTGCTGCACATCTTTCCTAGCTCAGTCTCTCTGTCTAGCCTTTTCTCCCTTCTTTTATTTATTGCATTTGTTTACCAGGAAAGTCCACTGGGCTTAAAAGAGCCCATTTTCTGTGGAGGCCCAGGGAGAAAATCTCCGACAAGAACATAGATACAGAAAAAATTAAACATTAATTGGTACAGAAGTATAAAGAAAATCAGGAATTTGGTTGATTTGATTACAGTAATATATACAGAATATATACATTAAAAAAGGAATTTAGTTGATTGCCAGACAAATTCAAACAGAGAGGTATAAACAGAGATATATTAATCAACATTATTGTACCAGTATCAACAAGTGATGAAAAACTAATAATTATGGAGAAAATATCATCAGTCAGCAATAACAAAAAGCAAAGGAGTTTAGTTATCATATCAGAAGAAGGAAGATGTTAGATTATAGAGCAGGTACATAGCCAGGAAGAGCTGAGATGACTTTTCAGTATTTGTTTGAAGGTGGTGGTGCTGCCTCTGTTTCTTATAGAAGGTGGAGTTCCATAGTTTGGCGATGGTGAAGGCGTAGTAGAGTTGACCAGCAGGTAAGGTGGGGTTTTGAAAATGGAAAATGAAGTAATTATGCATATGCCAAGTGTGATAAATGTGGATGGAAAGAGAGGCAATGTTAGATATATGGGGCAAACAAAAACATGTTCTTCTGTGGAAAAGATGATCATTTGATTAGCAATTGTAATAAAAGAAATTGTTTTTATTTGTGGGAAACTGGGGCATGAAGCTAGGAAGTGTGATATAATTTGTAAAACATGGGAAAATGGGGATGCATGGATGGATTGTCAAGAAAGTATAGACGTTAAAGAACAAGAGCAAATACAAGAATGTGTAGATAGAAATTTAGAAAAAGAGTATGATGAGCAAATTGGTAACAAAGAAAAAAAATAGATAAAAAAATAAATAATGAAATTGTAGAACAGATACAAGAAACAAATGAAGATGAATATGTTAATTAGATAGCAATGAGAGGTAAAAAGAATTCTATAGGGAAAAGAGTGAACGATAGAAAATGAATGTTTAAGAATGTAGTTGTGAAAGAAAACAAAAAGGTAAGGAGTAATGTGAAAACAGGCAGTAAAATTCTACTGAAAGAAAACTGAGAATCTTAGTGATAAATGTTAATAGTATAAAGAACACTAAAAGAAGAATATGTGTTTTAGTATGGTGTGCATTATTTAATATGCATATAATTATAGCAGAAGACATGAGAATGTTAACAGAAGAAGAACAATTACAAACAAAAACATTATGGGGTGAAAACATTATTTGGAATATGAGAAAAGAAGCATGTTCAGGTATTTCAGTATTATGCAATGAAACAATAAAAGTTTTAGATTACACCATAGTAGAATTAGGGAGGATACTAATGAAAGATATAAGATGGAAGAAAGTTGTGTATAGTGCATGTTAAGATAAATTAAAGAGAAATAATGCTTAAAAAATTCTAATCTATGAAGGAGTGAACATGAAAATAATATTAGTAGGCAAGTTCAACTGTGATTTAAGAAAAAGAAGAAAAGTAAGAAGTGATTTTAAGAAGGTATATGAAATAATTAAAAAGTGGAAAATTATATATATGGGATGAGAAAAATTGGACTTATTAAAGAAATGAGATAAAAATGGAAATCAATTATTTTGTAATACCTGACAGTCTAAAAGTAGTACAGGGAGAAATAAAGGAAACAGGATTTTTGGATCATTTAGCTATATGGGTAGAAGTACAAGAAAAGGAAGGATATCTAAGGTTAGGTAAAGACATCAAGAGACTTAATGAAAAAGACTTAGATGAGGAAGATAAAAAAGAGATTAACCAATTATGGAAAGATCGTGTGAATATGATTTTTTTTAAATTGGATAAATTGGTGGATAAGTTTTAAGGAAAAGTATTAAAAATGTTTCCTGGAATATCAAGCAATAAGAAAGAGGAAATACAAATTCAAATATAAGCAACTAAGCCAGGAGTGTTTTAAAGAAGTAATAGAAAATAAGATAATTGTTTATGAAAACAAAAGGAAGATATATGAAATGAATCAAGTGAAGATAAAAATGTTATATAAACAAATATGTTTCCTACAGGAAAAAAAAAGAAGAGGTGACACAATATTTAAATAAGATTGTAAGAGAAAATGAGAGAATAATAAGAGTATTTAAGAATAATGAAGGAGAGAGACTGAATTCACAAGAAAAAATGCTTCGGGTAATAAGAAAGTATATAGAGAATATATTTAATATTAGATATGGATATAGAAGAGAAACAGAAGTGGAAAGTTACACAGTTAAGTAAAGTGGATAATAATAATAATATGGAAATACACAAGTGTAGAACACAATATAATTTTAAAGGAATTAGATATGGAAAAGCTGCAAGAATAGATGGTACTGAATATTACATGTGTTATAATGGGAAGAATGGGAAAATTTTATTTCATGGAAGTATTAAATGAATGGTTACGAAAAGACATAGCAGAACAAGAAATATGAACAGGGGTTATGAAATGTATATCTAAATGTAGAAAAAAAGGAAATAAGAAATTGTAGACCAATAGTGTTTAATAATACAGATTATAAAATATGTATGAGATTAATAGGGAAAAGATTAAGAAGTAGTACTTGATGATATGATATCCAGTAAAAAGGTAAAGGAAGTCAAGATTTAATATGGATATTGAGAGAGGTGATAGATGATGTTATAAATAAAGGTGTGGAAACTAATGTTATGGTAGGAGATAATGCATTAATGCATTTAATAGAGTACAATATGATGTCTTGTGGGATATATTAAGAGATTTATGTCAGTATATGAAAATAATAATGTGAGAGTGATACTAAATGGGAAGTTAAGTGAAGAAATAAAAATAGAATATGGGGAAAGGCAGGGATGTCCAGCAAACAGCACTTTATTTTCACTAGTTGTGAATGTAATTGTTAGTGATATGAATAAAGTGTTGAAAATGACAATATATAATATAACAAGAGATATTCAAATTCCTATAATTCTTAAGTATGCTGATTATATAGCTTTAGTTATGAAGAATAAGGAATGGATGGAAGATGATATCAAAAGTTTAAATCAGTATTTAAGTATGCTTGGTCTAAATATAAATAAAGACAAAAGTATTGGCATTGGGTCAACAGATAGTATAGAAGGAATTCAATTTAATGATGAGATTATAGATGGATTAGGAATTAAATTTGGGACCAAAATGTGTAAGGAAAAACAATGGGAGCAAAATAATACAGAAATGAAGAGAAGTAATTTAAACTGTCGTATAAGAAAATAGCATATTTAATAAATTTGATACTTTTAGGTAAAATTGTTTATTTAGAAGGTGTTTGTATGATTCCATCTAAATTTGAAAAAGATTTTGTATCTATTGTATACTCATTTATATAAATCCAATTAGGAAGGGATTTTGTATTTTAAAGAAGAGGAGGGAGGACTGGGATTGATTAACACAATTGTTTGTACATCCTCATTAAATCTGTATAAAGTTTTGGCAGGATTGGAAGAGAAACATAAAAGTTTAATAAATGTTATTATGAAAGACAAGTTTAAGAATTGTTGGCAGAAAATAAGTTCTGGGAAATTATGGAATTTTTTTGTAAAAGAAGATATGAAAGAGATTTGAATACATTTTTTATGGAAATTGAATATAAAAATGTAGAAAAAATAGAAACAAATGGTATGAATAAACACTATATATATATATATATATATATATATATATATATATATATATATATCCATGGAAGCAGTTAGGAAATGAGAAAAGAAATGTGATTAAGATAATATGTTCATGATGTAGAAAAATCTATAAATGTAAAGACTTTATGTGGAGATTGATAATAGGTAAACTGACGGTTAAAGCCAACATGCCCTATAAAAGAATACAAGAGAGGGTGTGTAATTATTGTGGTGAGGTTAAGACAAGGGAACATGCTTTTCTGACCTGTTCAAGAGTAAGGAATTATGGACAAAAGTATGTGAAAATAACATATTGAAAGACTTTAAAAGTGTTGAATATATAAATATGAAAATGCTGGAATATGGGTACTATGGCAATAAAACACAAAACGAGGTAAAAGAGACTGATAAAAAACTGTTTTCTGTTTTATGGACAATATGAAATGAGAGACTGAATGAAATTAAATTCAATGGTAAATGGATTTTGTCTGAAATTAAAAAAAAAGATATGTTTTTGGTTGTGGAAAAAAGAGTGGGGAAAATTGTAGGGTAGATGAAAAATGTAAATAATTGTAAATAATGTACAGTATGTAAATAATGTAAGTAATGTGTATAAACTGTGTTGGTCAGTAAAGAATCTCAACTCATCTTTGTTGCAAGTGGGACCTATTTTGGAAGAGCACTTCCAGTTTCCATTCCAGGCACAGAGGCAGCCAGGAGAAACAGGGAGGCAGATGGAAAGAGAAAACAGATGATGGAGTGGTAAATAAAATGGAAGAGAAAGTAAATATCAAGACCAAAGAATGTGCGTGGAATTCTGAGGAATTGTTTCAATTAACTCTGTTTCATAGAGATAAGTCAGAAAATGTTGTATGTATAATTACAACCCTCCAGTTGGAGGGTTGCAAGATGATTTACTTAAGGAAATGGTGGTGCAGAGTGAGCCAGAAAATGAAGGAGATGTTTCCTGGGGGGACATTATGGAACTAATACAAAAGAAGGATGCAGAGACAATCCTGAGGAATAGTAATGAGATGGAAAAGAAATCATATGAAGAGAAAGTAAAAGAGGGCAAAAGTGGAGTAGCAAAGAAGAAGGCAGAATAAAATGAAAAACAGAAGTATGTGGCAAGGATTCAAAGTAAAGAAGACAAAAATGGACAGGTATGAAGTGTGGGACAATTTAACTGCTCCTTTTGTGGTGTAAAAGCACATGAGGTAAGAACATTTATTCTTATTAACAAAGCGTCATTTTGTGACATTATATCTGAGACTGTTTTTTCAGTGGAAAATTTTCTATGAGAATATAAAAAAAGAAAGACTGTAACTCATGGAATCTTATTATGATAAAAGCATTTAACAGAAAAACAAAAATCCACATCAAACAGAGGTAGAAAGAGAGCCTTTGAAAGGACATTTGAAAGTTTTTGTAAAGAAGTACTGGACATTGCAAGAGTTTATGACAAAAGTTGAAGTGCCTGGGATTGAAATATGTGCTAAAACAGAAAGAGAAAACATTATACATATGCCAAGCATGATAAATGTGGAGGGGAATACGAGTCTTGTAAAATACTGGGGACAACCCAAAACATTTTTTTGGAACATAAAGACATTTGATAATTGACTGTGACAAAATAAACTGTTATATTTGTGAGGAAATGGGGCATGATGCAAAAAATGTGAATTGAAATGTCATAAATGTAATAAAATCAGACATTTATGGATAGATTTCAAAAATGAATAGGAGTAAGGAAAAAGAAAAAGAAGGGGAAGGAAATGAACAAACATAAGAAATTTTAGAAGTAGTAAAAATAGGAAAAAATAGAATAGAAAAAGTAATAAAAAGAACATAGAAGAAGGTTCTGAGATAAGTGACAAAGAAGACATAAATTGGGAGGTAGTAAAAGAAAAATAATTCTATTGGTAAAAGTGTAAAAAGACAGAAAAATAAAATTTAAAGGGATACATACAAAAGAAAAAAGAAGGAAAATGGATTAAAAAGAATATTTACAACTATTGATTGGAATTCGTATAATGGCTATTGTCTTTGACTCAGAGACACGATGTACCATGTTTGGTTTTCACCTTGGGGAAAGAAATTGGGTAGCCTTATAACAACCTATTAAGAAAGCTAGCCTAGTAATTAACTATGAAGTTATGAAACCCTGAATTTAAACAAAAGGGGAAATGAAAATTTTAGAATGCTTTCTATAAATGTAAATAGTTTTAAGACCATAGTAAGAAGTATAGGAATTTTGGAGTGGTGTAATACATGTGATGTAAATGCAATTATATTAGAATTACAAGATTTTTAAGAAATGAAAAAAAGATTACAAAGAAAATTTATGGGGAGGAAAGGCAATCTGGAATTTGGTAAATGGGGGATGGTCTAGAATAGCCATATTCTGTAGAAATACAGTAAAAATATAAGATGTAACCAACAAAATATGTGAAGATTAACTATTGTAGATTTAAAATGGAAAGAACAAGTGTACAGACTTATAGCATTATATACTTATACTAACTGTAAAGAAAGGGAAAGCTTGTTTCATCAGATTTTAGACTATACAGCGATATTTATAAATATAGTAACAGGAAACTTTAATTGTGATTTAAGATGCAAGTGTAAAAAGAAAGGGAATGATATAAGAAAATTTGTTAGAAGTTATAAGACATGGTAAGTTAAAACTCTGGGACAAAAATTCATGGATTTACAAAAGGGGTATGTATAAAACTGAAATAGACTATTTTATAGTATCAGAAGGTTTAGTTATAGGATAAGAGGAGGTAGTTATAATATAGCTAGAGATAAAGGAAAATAAGAAATATATAAAAATAGGCAAAGGAATAAAATGATAAATGAGAATGCATGGAATGGAGGAAAATGATTAGTAATACATTTATGGAAAGATCATTTTACTATGAGAATATTTTATAAAAATTAGTCTGAACAGCTGATGATATTTAAGGAAAAATATAAAAGTTGTTTTTACAGTGGCAATATGGTGTGAGAAAAGTCTTTGGTCTTTGGTTCACCCTGCATTGATGATGCATTGTGCCACAAGTTGACTCCACTGTGTCAAATCAGAAGATGCTTCTTTAGCTTCCACCCAAGTGATATTCAGGTGATGGAGGTCTCTTGTTACACTTCTTTCCAGTAGAGAAAGAAAAATATAAAAGAACATATAATAATGCATTGGAAGATTTAGAACATAATGATAGATAGTACTTTGACAAAGTAAAAGAAAGACATGAAAAAATCAAGAAAAACTACAAGAGTTGTTACATAAGCAAATATATTTTTAAAAGGAAAAAAGAAGTAGTTACTAAAGCAAATTAGTAAATGAAGACAGTAGTGTACTGAGGAAATAAAAAATGTAAAAAGGGAAATAGAAAGAACTCAGAAAAAGATTGTGAATACTATAGTACAATATGTACAAGACATTTTTAAAGAGAAAAGAAGATAAGTAAAAACATGGAAAGTGAAAAAGTTAACAGAAAAAGAGAATAAAGAGTTAGAAAAGGAGATTTATTTAAATGATCTAGATAAATTATTAGGACAAATTAGTATACATTCAGCTGCAGTACCAGATGGAATAGGGTATGATGTATAAAAATCTAAGGGACTGGCAAAAATATTTTTTTAAAGATTTTGAATGAATGGTTAAATGAAGGTTTAATGTATAAATAATTATGTTGTGGAGACTAATAGTATCGAATAATAAAGATTATAAGATCTTTATGAAAATAATACAAAGGAGATTTGAAACTAAAATGGAAAATATTATGGAAGATAGCATATATAGTATAAAGGGGAAGAGTTGTCAAGAATTGTTAAAGATAGAGAAATTGTGGATGATATTATGAACAAGAAAGAAAATCATGATAGGAGATAATAATAAGGCATTTGACACAGTTGGACATGAAATCTTATGGGTACTATTGAAAGAATGTAATATAAGCAAGAAAGTTAATAAATTATGTAGGTCAACATATAGTAATTATAAAGTAAAAATTCTTATAAATGGCTGGTTAAGCCAGAAGGTACATATGAATAATGGTGTAAGATAGAGATGTCCAATGAGTTATATACTCTTTGCATAAGTTAAGAATGTGACAGTCTATGAAATAAATTATAAAATGAAGGAGGTGGGGTCTATAACACCCGAAGGGATAAGAATTCCAGTTCTGTTAACATATGCAGCAAACATTATAATAGCTACAAAAAATGGATAAAAGAAGTAATAATTTGCACAAATGAGTATCTAGAGATGATAGGGATGGCTTTAAATAAAGAGAAAATTAAAGGTTTGGGAGTTGTAGTAAAGATCAGGGGGTATATATTTTACAATGAATAAAATTTCTGTGGTAGGTATAAAATTTGGGAATAAATATGTAAGCAGAATTCAATGGGGAAAAACAAGAAAAGAAATAAAACAAGCCAGTCTTTTCTGAAAAACATATACATTATCATTCAGAAAAAGGCGTGCTTGATAGTCAGTAATGACAGAAAAAAATAGCATACTTAGGAAGTGTATTTATGTTGCTAACTGTATTTGAAAAGGAATTACTGCAGATAATTTTTAATTTATATGGGGTTCTAGATTAAACCCAGTAAAACAAGAAGCTTTGTGTATAAATAAAGAAGGAGGTTTAAGGTTAATTAAGCCAGTGGTATATGCCCCTTCATTACATTTGTCCAGAGTGCTAAAGTGGATAAATGAAAAAAGATGAGAGATTAGTAATAAATTCTGTAAACATAAGTATGTTAAATTTTGGGATATTGTAAAAAGAATGAAATAGAAAACGAGTATATAAATTATGAAATAAAATATTACCAAGACAAAATACAGTATTTTTGTGGAAAATAAAAATTGATGATATAGAAAAAGAAATGTATGGTGTAAAAATGTAGTAATAAATCATTACCATGTAAATGATTAGGAAACTCTTAATAGATGAAAAAATTAAAGCTACAAAAATAAGATGCAAATGGTATAATCAGACAGTAGAATGTAAAGATTTTTTGTGGGGACTGGTAATAGATAAATTGCATGCCATACAAGAAGAAAAGTGATAGTGTATGCTTACATTGTCTAGAAGAAGAAACTACAGAACATGTGTTTTTGAAATGTAAAAGAGTAAAAACTTTATAGGGAAAACTGTGTAAAGAAGATTTTTGAAGCTATAAAAGAAGTGGATAAAATAAACATGGACATGATTAAAAATGGATATTGTAAGAATAGAAGTAAAAATATGTTAAAAGACTAGATAAAAAGGTTATTTTATGTTATATAGGTTAGATGGAATGAAAGAAGGAATGAAATTATGTTTAATGGTGAATGGATTTCAGCAACAATATTAAATAAAATCAGATGGTGGTTAAGAAAAAAGGAATGGGGGTTCTAACAGGTTTTAAAATTTAACATGATTCTGTAAACAGATTTGTAGATTTGTAAATGTTTTATATATATATATATATATATATATATATATATATACACACACACACACACACACACACACACACACACACACACACACAGAAACATATATATTTTATATATTTGTACACTTGTAAATATTTGCAGATATGTAAATATTTTGTAAATAAGCATTATTTTGTGTATAAATAAATGACCCTTACACTTTTCAATAAGTGGCATGGGATCTTTTACATACACCAGAGTTACCACCAGCTAAAACATATGGAGTCTTGGTTTAATGTCCCATCAAAAGGGCAACACACTGAAGAGTGCAGTAACCCCTTTTTGCTACACTGCAGTGTCAGTAACTGATTTACATCATGTGGGAAAATAACCCACAGGCTTCTGCGTGAAAGGTGAGTGTGCTACTTGTTGTACCACTGACACTGTTTAAGCAAATGCGCTATGTGATACACCACTGACACTGATGAGAGAAAAAAAAACAGCAAGGACATAGATGCATGAAAAAAGCACACAGATCTGGTTTGAACCTGATAGCAACGGTAAAAGCAAAAGTTTTAGAAATTTCATTAGCAGACAGTTTTAAAAAGAACATTTCTCAGTTATATAAAAAGTGGTATTGAAAATGGATTCCAAGAGCTATGGAAAAATAAAACTTTTAACAAAAAGACATCATCAATGTAAAACTAGTAAAAACATAAAAACTAGGAATAGGGGATTAAACACTCAAATTTATTAAAGAAAAAATGTTAAGCACTTTTATCCTAGTATCTGGACTTCATCGAAGTTGAGTGTTCCATCCTCTGCTCCCGGTTTTTCATGATTTTTATGAAGATAGAAATTTAGTAGAACATTTACTAGTTAATGATGCAATGTTTAAAACTGATTTGCTTGTTTCTAGGAATAAAAATGTAGTAAGAAATGTAATAGCTTCTGTAAAACAAAATAGAACAAGTAATGTGTTCTTACAAATGTGGGGGAGGGGTCACACTGTTAAATTATATGCTACTAAAACTGAAAATGCTACTGGCAGAAAAGTGAAAATAGAAAAACTCATCTCAAATAAAGTAGTCATTGTGGAGTACATTAATATTAAACCTATGATAAATGACAATGTAAAATACAACACCTCCACTCATTCAAAGCTCCAAAATCTCTAGATATACAGAATAAGAACACAATTACTGTGCGTTTGAAAAGTTTTTAATTCTGGTACCTCGGCCTTCGCCTTCTCCTGGAATACAGTTTTCCATGACAAACACCACCCATTTTTAAACAACATTTAATTAGATTATTGATGCACCATCCCCTAATTTCACAATTAAGTTTCCTTCATTACTATACACAATCATATATCTAGCAGCAAGAAAAACTTCATGAAAGCATTGTTTAAAAAAAGCAATTTTATGAAACCTCACTCATTTAAGAATCATTTCTACTTCATTATATGTATATAAAATATATAAACATATTATAGATGTATTATAAATATATAATTATGTGAGTTCATGCATAAATGCCTCAATATAAACAGTTCATATATTTTATGACTATTTCACTAACCCAACGTTGCTACCATTGCATAATGCATTTTAAATTTTACATACAATCTTTAAGAACATGAATTTCTTCAAATTCATCACTTCTGAGAGATATGTAGAACAGCCTAAGCTTCCATATTCATTCCATTTGGAAATAAAGTTTTGAAATTGAAAATAAACCTAGATTCCATTAATGACAATTTCTCACGGAACATAGCCTCATTTCCAAATACATTGGGCCTGCCCAATACACTAAATACAAATCCCTCTGGAACCCCCCTATGCTCTTCACAAAATGTCTTCCTACCAGACTTTCCATTCTTTTATGTCTTATATCACCTAGATGTTCAAGGATCCTGAGTTTCACCTTCCTTGTTGTTTGTCCTACGTACCATTTTGGTTTCTCACATCCACATCCTATAATATATACTACGCCTGTGGAATTGCAGTCATAGTATTCTGAGGCTCTGTACCTGACATCATTAATTTTGGTACCATCCAAGCTTTTAACCCAACTACAGATCTTGCAATTTCCACATCTAAATGTTCCCCTTCTAATGCTCTTTCCAACTGTGCTATCCTTTCTGAAATTCAACATTTCCTTAAGATTGAAATATCTCCTATAAGAAAAAGTAACCCTCGATGGAAAAAGTTTTCCTATTTTTTCATCTTCACTGATGATGGGCCAGAATCTCCACACTGCTTCCCTCAGTATATTAGAAAAATGTGAGTATCTGGTGACAAAAAACATATTGTCACCAGACCTACCCTTTCCAGTGTCATTATCATTCCCAACATTCCCAACATTCCAAGACTTACCCCTAGTCCCAGAAGATTTACCAAATCCTAACTCACCTTCTGCCTTCACCCTGGCTTCCCTGATATTTACTTTGGAATATCCCCTCCCTGTCAATTTTCTTTCAACCTTGTTAAATTCACTCGAAATCATATTTCTTTCAGAAGTGTGCCTACCTATCCGTTTAAATTCACCGAATGGTTAAGATCTTAACAGAGAATCACTGTGCATACTAGATGCATGGAGAAAATTCTCGGCTGCAGTCTTCTTGTGGTATGGTTTGTATTGTATTTTATTATCTGAACTCAAGTAGATTTCTACATCCAAATATTGGATACTTCTGCCCCCTAAAGTGTAAGTGAAATCTAATCCCCAAGGGTTTTCCTTGATCTCCAAAACAAATTTACCAAACTCTTCCGGAATGCCCTTGCATAAAAATAACAAATCATCGATAAATCTCACATATTTAACTACCTTGCTCTTATAAAATTCAGAGGGATAAATGTAACAATTTTCAAAATGGGCCATAAACAAAATAGCATATGAGGGCAAGCTGCCCCATAGCTGTGCCCTCCTTTGCAAAAATGCCTCCTTCAATTCAAAACAATTATGCATTAAGCAGAAGTCCAATAATCTTAGAATGAAAAATCTCCTTGGACCATCCCCCAACATTTTTTCTACTGCTTTTAAGCCATGATGTCTATTGATGCTAGTGTATAAGGATTTGACGTCCACACTAGCCCAATAAAAATCATCTCCCCATACAGTGTTACTAACTTTGAAGCACACCTCGTCACTATTTTTTACATGTGACTGTACCCTCTCCAGGTGACATTTCAACAAGGAATCCAGGAATATTCCTACATTTTGTAGATAGCCTCCCTTGCCTGAGACTATGGGACGTCCTGGAGGATTCCTAATATCTTTGTGTATTTTGGGAATGATAAAATTTTTACATGCAACTTTCTAACATCAACAGATGACAAAAACCTAATCTCCCCTTTCCAGTAGTTCCAATAATAGTGTGTTATATTCTTTTAATGGATTTCGAGGTAATTCTAGATAAGTGTTGGTATCCATCAATAAATCCAGAGCCATGGAATTGTATTTATCCCTAGGAAGAACTACCCAGTTCCCACCCTTATCAGCTTGAGTGAATACATACTGGTTATTAACATCTTTTAAATCTAACAAAGCCTTCCATTCATTCCTGTTTAAATTATATTTTTTCTTTTCCCCACAAAACTTTTTATGTTCTTCCTCTATAGTTTTTAATAATGTTTTCTCAAATACATTAATAACCAAATTTCTCCTAGGTGGCATGAAATCACTTTTATAAGGTACTTTGGGAACTGTTAGCCTACCATACCCCATACTGAAGGCAAACCCCCCCCCATCTTCACACACTTCCTCCTGTGCATAAATGTCCACCAAATCATTTTCATGCAGCGTCATGTTTAATAAGGAATCCTCTAAACATTCTACATTTTCTAAACTATCTGAATTTTCAACATTGTTATCAATCCCTTCCTTATTGCTATCATGAAACAAACAAATTTGATTCGAGAAAAACTCTCAAGTGCAACTTTCTACAAAACTGTCTAATTTCCAAAGATAAATCCGCCAAAGAGGGGAAACATACAGGTACAAACTTTGTGCCTTTAAACAAGACTTGCTTGGCATTCTCGGAAATATATAAATCCGAGATATTTAAAATGTTATAATTCTCACCTTCACAAATGTCCACATTGACACATGAATCTGGTGCAAAGTTCTGTAGTAAATCCCCTTCATTGGCAGAGTCTACATTTGAATCTGGCACAAAGTCCTGCTGTAAACTCCCTTCATTGGCAAAAACAACGTTCAAAAAGCTGCTTCCCTCCTCGTCTGGTCTCACTGTGTTGTTATCTCCTTCTTCCCTTATTTTGAAAGCGACGCCCTCTTCCTTTCTGCTGCGCCGATGTCTGTTCTGGATCGCCTGCTGCTCCGTTGGCTTCTGTGAGCATCTCGTGCTCCGTGTTCAAACTTTCAAAGGAAACACTCTTTCTACTACTCGATTCATCTGCCGATGATGCTGAGGTCTCTCCCAAAGTTGATCTCCGGCCCCTTTCTTGCTGCTAGATATATGATTGTGTATAGTAATGAAGGAAACTTAATTGTGAAATTAGGGGATGGTGCATCAATAATCTAATTAAATGTTGTTTAAAAATGGGTGGTGTTTGTTATGGAAAACTGTATTCCAGGAGAAGGCGAAGGCCGAGGTACCAGAATTAAAAACTTTTCAAACGCACAGTAATTGTGTTCTTATTCTGTATACCTATGATAAATGAGTAAGGTCTATGTGGTTATGATGTTTTACAACCAATCTAGTAAAATGCACTGTATTTTCAGAAGGATGGGAAGTTCAAGTTTTGCTAGAGGCTGAAAGTATAATTTCCTTATTAAGCATCTACTGATGTATAAACATAAGATTAGCAACAACAAAAAGTGATGGTAATATGCATTGGTAATATGCATTCATGGTAATATGCATTCATGGCAATATGCATTGGTAATATGCATTCATGGTAATATGCATTCATGGTAATATGCATTGGTAATATGCATTCATGGTAATATGCATTGGTAATATGCATTCATGGTAATATGCATTCATGGTAATATGCATTGGTAATATGCATTCATGGTAATATGCATTGGTAATATGCATTCATGGTAATATGCATTCATGGTAATATGCATTGGTAATATGCATTCATGGTAATATGCATTCATGGTAATATGCATTGGTAATATGCATTCATGGTAATATGCATTGGTAATATGCATTCATGGTAATAGAAAAGAGCATCCCATTATGCACATGGAAATTCAGACAGTTCTTGGGAAACTATTTCACCCTGTGCCCATATCCTCTGATTTAACTCATGCTATAATATTAGGAAATATTTTTCCCAATTTTGAGGCACTATGGAAAATGCTGGAGAAGAGATAATCCATAGATGCAGTGTGGCGAGCTGATACAAGTAATAAGATAAAGGAATCACAGCAGATGGATGTACCCATTTAATATAGTGAGTGAGACTCATGGTTGTCCCACTCACCAGGTTGGACAAAGAGAAAGTCACAGTCAGCTGCCTGTCCAGTGCCAGGATTCATCAAATCTTGTCTGTACTCAGGTCTCTCAGCAACAAGTACCGTTATGACTCTGTCATAGTTCATGTTGTGTGAATGACCTGAGACATACCTCACTAAACTATATGAAGAGAGACATGGTTGAGCTCTTTGAATATGTGTCCCAGCCTTGAGAAGCATACTATCCTCACCTAGAATGATGCCACAGTATAAATAAAAAAATGATTGATTTCAATAATTGGCTCAGCTTTTGGTGTCATTCAAAGGGGAACCAGTTCCTGTCAGCCTGGGAAGCTATGTTCGACAAACCTCACTGCTTTGCCAGACACGGTTTGCACCTGACACCTCTAGGCTTTGGGCTACTGGCAAAGGCTCTCACCTCCCCTATAGTGCCTTTTTAGGCAAGGTCTCAAAAACAACACTACAGATGTGAAACTAACCAGTCAGAACAAAATAAGGGTCATGCTGTTAAATGCTAGGAGCTTAAACCAAAAACTATACTTCCTGGAAGCACTTCTGTCATTAGAAGATGTAGATGTCTGTGCAGTCACAGAAACCTGGTTCAAAGCCTCAAAGAGTACCCCACACTTGCAAGCCTCCAATGCCTTACACACTTTTAGACCACAAAATGAGCATGTGAAAACCAAAGGAGGTGGTGTTTCAATCTATATTAAAGATAAATTCACCTCCCATCTAGTTAGACTAGACAACTACATGGAGTTACTCCAGGTCCTAGTTATGGTGGGTAAAACCCCCATTCAAGTCTTAGCCAGCTAGAGATCCCCCTCCATGGGTCATGACCCCCACAAAGCCTACTTGACCAAAGTGGAGACAATCCAAACTTTACCAAACACATTGGTTATGAGGGATTTCAATTATTCCTACCATCAGCTGGGAAACCTGTGCTAGCCCTAATTTGCTAGCACAAAAGTTCCTTGAGTTTGTTAATTCAAATGCCTTTCAACAAATTGTCCATACCCCAATAAGAAGAACAAAGATTACAGATCTGGTCCTTACCAGCATGTAAAACAGGTGCACTGTTGCAACTATCGGACGCTCATTAGTTAAAACTGACCACAAATCAGTCACTTTTGAGCTGGCACTAACACCAGAACTCACAAAGGGTGAAATCAGACAAAAAAATATTTACCAAGGCAAACTATACCCTTCTATGTAAAGGTATAAATGCATTCCAAGCTCTACCCCAAGCTGGAAGTGGTAACTAGGCCAAAGCTTACACTAAAGCCCTGTACAATCACTTGCATAAGTGTATAAATGTGGCTGTACCAGAAAGAATCAAATCCAGAGACCCAAATAAAAACAAGCTGCCATGGTGGACATCAAGCATCAACAAACTTTACAATAAATGCAGAAAGTTGCTGTCCAAGAAAACTAAGGCAAGGCCCCAACAATGGAAAAGCTCCCTCCTCAGCTTCAACAGGCAAATGACACAACTTGTCAAATCCTCCAAGAAACTTAGCAAATATAGCCAAGGATAACCATAAGGTCTTTTACAGCTACGTACATAACCTAAAGGGTAGGACCTAAGCATGTGCAGAACTAGTGGCCAATGGTAAACACACACTGACCTGACGGAAATAGCAAATCTGCTAGCGGATAGGTTTGGTGAAAATTTCACTCCCTTATCCCCTCCTAACTTACAACAAACCTTCCCCCAAACTCCCCCCCACCCTACATATCTGAAGAGCAAGTCCTCAAAGCCCTGTCTAAAGCAAAAAACACAGCTTCTATGGGACCAGACAACATCTCAAGCTGTCTTCTAAACAGGCTAAAACATAAACTAGCATCACCACTAAGAACTCTTTTCAATCACAGCCTAACCCCAGGCTTTGTTCCTGCAGAATGGAGAACAGCAACAGTTATTCCACTCCACAAAGGTGGCCTAGTAACAGACCTGGGGAATTACAGATCCATAAACCTGACCAGCCTCATCTGTAAGGCCACGGAACATATCATTATGGACCTCATAAATAAAGACATAGGTGACCTCCAAACCCTGGACCTTACCCAATTCAACTTCATGAAGGACAGATCCTGCCTGTTAAATCTGGTGTATTTCTTTGAAAGTATGACCACAGGCAATTGATGAGGGCACATCTGTGCACACAGCATACCTCGACTTGGCAAAGGCTTTTGACACAATCCCACATTCAGGCATTACCGATGAACTTAGCAAACTGAATGTAAACCCCTTTGTTGTAGTAAGATGGGTTGCCAACTGGCTCACAAACCAGACACACACTGTCAAATTGGGTGACTCCACATCAACCAGTAGACCTGTTACCAGAGGGATGCCAGAGGGTTCAGTGCTGGGCCCCCTACTGTTTGGTATATACTTCTCAGAAGTTCTGATCAAAACTAAGTGGTTGTGGCTGACCAAGTTTGCAGATGACTGCAAACTAGGTGTAATCATTGAATCCCTAAATGGGGTCAGTATACTCCAGGAGGGTCTCACACAGACCATTGACTGGTGTATTAATTACGGTCGAAAACTGAATGCAAAGAAATGCATCACCATTCCCTTTGGCACAAACAGTGTTCTTTCACACTATCAAACCAACAACAATATCCTAAGTACCCACAAAGTGGTAAGGAACCTGGGATCACAAGTTGAGTTCTACCTTAACTTCAAACATCATGTGTCTGCTGTAGTAAAGAAAGCTTTCTATGTAGTACACTTGATTAGTAAAGGCATCATCTCGAGAGCAAAAGAAGTTATAACCCCTATACTCGGCACTTATCCGGCCCATAATTGAGTATAACACCCCGTTCGGCATGTACCATACTAAGCAGCTGCAGCAATTAGAGAGACCTCAGATGTTTCTAACAAAGAAGATCAAGGGTCTCTGGCATGTGCCTTACACAGACTGACTAAAGTCCCTGTCACTATACTCCATATCATATAGACTTCTTGGGGAGACTTATGCCTGGCCTACAGTGCAATCTAAGACCCAAACCTAATGCACTTACTGCATATCTGTAAATCAAATGGAACTAAGGCTACCCATTCCAGGGACCTAAATATGGCCTGTGACTAAAATAGGACATGCTGAAGGGACAGATTTATCTCCCAGTGACTGTCGCGTCTTTGGAACAGGCTACTAGTTCATGTGAAACAGAGCACCTCCATGACACTGTTCATGAGCAACCTGGACAAGTGGATGGAGCACTGTAAATTTGTACCAGGTATAGTGCCCACAACCCTCCTGGACATGGTCAGTCATCATTAAATGCAATCTTGGGTATTGACTAGCATTTCTATGGTATTACATTGGAATTAAATGGCTAGGCTTAAAATGATCTTGGGTCGATAGCCTAGTAATTTGCTATGATGCTATGATCCTATGATCCTATGAACAAGGCAGTGACACTCACACAGAGATTCAGAATCAATTTCAGAAGAAGAGAGTTGCCATAAAATTTACAAAATGAACCACAATTTATTTGTGGTTACAAAGTAAAATGGGATCATGTCTGTTATCAGAAGCATGCCTCAGTTACAAACCAACAGAAACCTAAACCTGTAAAACATGTCAGCATAGAAATCAAAAATGAAATGTTAAAAGACTCTAAAGTACAAATCATCTGAGAACAGAGATATACCCATAAACCTGTGATAAATGTTTACACAGAAAAAGAGAGGATAAAAATGGAAAAGGGAAGGTACTTGAGGGAGGACTCTCAGAACAAATTGAGAACGGAAAGTGACATAAACAGGTCAATGCATATTTCTGAGACTATTTCTGCTAGGGTAAAACAGTGAATGCAGTTTGTTGCAGAACCTAAAAGCAGGAATCTGTAAACTCCACAAAAAAGTGAAATTAATGGGAAAAATGTTTTCTGACATGCTCTTCATATTGTAGGATGACACAGTGAAAATAAAAAAAAATAAAATTTGAGTGTAGTGTACTCTAGCAATAGACTCTGTGTGGGGGACAAACTAAAATAATAGAGAGCACTCAAGAAACCTCTGCAGAAAACAAAAGAAAGTAATTTACATTTACCCTTTGCTTGGGAAAATACAGAAGCAATACTGAGTTGGTGGATTTACAGTTAAGCCAACTAAAGTCTAAAAAGACACAATAGAAAAATAATACCTTAAGTAGAACAAAATAGACTATTGCTATGTTTGTAGGGAAAGAAGTTGTTCCTGTTTCTTCTTACACCTATTCTGAGTTAAAAGATGACCTACGGAATATATAGAATAATTAAGTAAACAAAGGAAAGAAATTCTGTATGAATTACTTATGCCAAAACCATATAGGTCACTAGTGAGGAAGCTAGCCCATTCTGAAATGTTAGGAGCTAATCTGGGGATAGGCAAAATTGAGGCGAGGGCATTATTTTGTTGTTGGACAATGTCATTTTGAGTGAATGTCATTGCAAATGATCATTTCTGTATATCTTTGTACTTTTCTACATTATGGATAGAAACTGACCATTCTGGATCTGTACACTTAATTTAGTTAACAGATGAAAGCAAAATAAATTGATTCAGAGAGGGGCAGTGCAGTATTGGATCAATTAGCATTGCTACCTCACAGTGCTTGATTCTTCAATCTGGTTCTCAGCTGGGGAACCTTCAGTGTGAAGTCTGGAAGTTCTCCCTGTTTCTGAGTGTGTTTACCAGATGCTTTGTTCTCCACTCACATCTCAAAGACCTGCCTTATGCTAATTATGTGAATGGTATATGGGCATATGCATACCTTGTGATACAGATTGTTGTAGTTGCAGGCTCGATGTACCCAGAGAACAGACATGCATTTATGCTCTGCTGAATAACCCCAGCACTAATGAAGGCTGCTGTACAAATGAAAATGACCATGCTATTGTTAGCCTGGCACATCTCCTACAGACACTTGGGCAATTGTCACCACTCCAGCTCCCACAACTAACCCACTGCTATGTATGAAGGTTCTCTCACCTGCCCTTGATAAGGTTACCAGAATTTCTTCCTCCTCTGTGAGCCACTTCTTTGTTGCTTGTCCACCTCCTGTGGTGGCCTGTCCCTGGTGATCTCCTGTGTCTTGATCTAGGCATGCAGAATCTTGCAATCTATCTGAACTACTGTCTTATTACAGCCACCCCATCACTGATATCTTCCACCATGCCCTGCCACATCTGGTCCCAGAAAGCCTTATTCAGTTTACGTTTTTAAGTATACACATTCCATATGTGTGTGTGTGTGTGTGTGTGTGTGTGTGTGTGTGTGTGTGTGTGTGTGTGTGTGTGTGTGTGTGTGTGTGTGTCAGTGTGTGTGTAATGCTTGCAATAACACCTGTCTCCTGTCTGATGAACTTTTTCAGCTGCTGCCATACTCTTGGACCCAAACAAGAACATGCACACATGTAGGCCAGAGTGAGTGTGTGTGTGTGTGTGTGTGTGTGTGTGTGTGTGTGTGTGTGTGTGTGTGTGTGTGTGTGTGTGTGTGTGTGTGTGTGTGTGTGTGTGTGTGTGTGTGTGTGTGAGACTCTGCTTCATCACTGTATCCCAAAATTGTCACACTGTCTCCATTTGGTGTCTACATACTTATTTACTATTATGATAAGACCATTCCTTCCCTGTGCCATACTGACAGCATCAAAGGACATGTTACCACTTGTCTACCTTTGGTGTTGTGCTTAATACCTCCCTCTTTGAATGTGGCCATGCCCTGGCCTATGCACAGGAGGTACTCTTTACACTATAGCATGACTTGCAGTCTGTGCACATAACTGGTTATGCCCATGTGCTATGTTTTGCGCAAGGGTGAGGTCCCCCACACCTGCACAGTAATCTGCTTTGTAGTTGAGTTTTATATCCTGTCAAGGTTTACCCCTCATATCTCTGCAGTAACCTGTCATGCACTTCTGCTATGGCTGCTCACTAGCTCTACTGATTCTTATCTGCCTCTTCTGCTTCCATTTACTATGTGTGCTTAATTTAGGGCTGAGGTACTTTACAACTTGTCTTGTCTTCTCTCCTGATGCCTGTATGACAAAACCAGTTCTTCTCCACTGCATTCCAGTTCCTGACTTGCTTGTATTAATATGATCTCCCACAATATGACTACACTTTTTATTGCATTACAACAGACCTTGTTATGATAATGAGTTAATTTAGTGTAAACATCTCTGAATCACTGCCTGCATTTAGTTCTGCCATGCTTATCTCTGTCTGCTCCCCATATAACAGGTTATTTTGCTCATGCACTTTTGCTGTCCGGTGATGCACATCACATGGTGTCCATAATTTGTGGCTATGTGCACGAGACTATCATTTTGCCCCTTATTCAGTCAAATTGAAGGATGTTATTTATTAAGGTGCTGGAATCAGCAAAGCTCCTGCAAAGAGACTAAAATATTTGTGCATATGCTGTACCGGGTCTATAATGAGCATCTTCAGGGCCATTTTCATAGCCCTTACATAAAATTGATGCCTGGTGCCATTTTGCCACATCAGGGAATGATGCCACTGGGATCACCTACTCTAGTGAGCAATGGAAGCTTTGGTATAGAATCCTGTTGAGTCACCACCATGACCTCCTCCACCAGGGTAAGGCAGAGGTTAGGCAGAATGAGAGAGCATTTTATAGTAAATGCTGCACATAGGGTTTTGAAATGTATTTTTATGTTGCTGTCGACTTGTTTTGTTTATCTTTGTTGATTGAGTTTGTCTTACTAGACTTGTAGTAATTTTTTCTGTGAGGACCCAAAATGGTATTTATACTGATGAGGAGAAATCTGTCCAGGGCATTAGGGACATTTCCCTACACTTTTAGCTGAATACCATGGGATCTTTTTCATCCTCCTGAGATACCACCAGCTAAGTAGATGGGAGTTCAGTTTAATTCTGTTGGTACACGTACATGATATGAACCATTTTGTGTTTGTTTTACAGCACCAGAACATATCACCTGCAACAGGGAGACCTGTCTAAGGAGGTCTAACATGCTCTCCAGGCAAAGGGTTACATATATAACATGCCCATTTCTGTCAGGTACTGTAGAAATACAATTACGTTATACATATGTGGTACTAGAGTGTTGCATTCATGTACTGTAGAAATACAATTACGTTATACATATGTGGTACTAGAGTGTTGCATTCATGTACTGTAGAAATACAATTACGTTATACATATGTGGTACTAGAGTGTTGCATTCATGTACTGTAGAAATACAATTACGTTATACATATGGAGTGTTGCATTCATGTACTGTAGAAATACAATTACGTTATACATATGTGGTACTAGAGTGTTGCATTCATGTACTGTAGAAATACAATTACGTTATACATATGTGGTACTAGAGTGTTGCATTCATGTACTGTAGAAATACAATTACGTTATACATATGTGGTACTAGAGTGTTGCATTCATGTACTGTAGAAATACAATTATGTTATACATATGTGGTACTAGAGTGTTGCATTCATGTACTGTAGAAATACAATTACATTATACATATGTGGTACTAGAGTGTTGCATTCATGTACTGTAGAAATACAATTACGTTATACATATGTGGTACTAGAGTGTTGCATTCATGTACTGTAGAAATACAATTACGTTATTCATATGTGGTACTAGAGTGTTGCATGCTTCTCTTTCTGTCTTCTCTTCCTGTGGGTTTTGTTGTGGTGCAGGATGTAGAGTGGTGACAGCCTCCTGGCTCTCCTTAATTTGATGTGCCTGGAGCTGAAACACCAGTGCTTCTCAGGCATGGTGATGAAGAATAGCTTGTTGACCGTAACCTAGAGAGCTCACTGGTGGCCTCTGTGGCCACGTCTTCAGGGAATGAAGGATCCTCTTTCAAGAGTGGCCTTGAGGAGACCCTTTGTCTCACCCAGCATCAGTGGCAGTGGCTAGTAACATCTAAGGTGTACTGGCAGCTGGACTCCCACTCTGGAACTCTGGAACAAAATCTAGTGTGGCTGATAGAATCACATATCCAGCTAACTCCAGCCATCAGGTCACCAGGGGTAGGCCCTGCTTATAATCTCTGCCACAGAGGTAACTGATGTCTTGGTGGACTTTCTTCCCTTTGTTAAGTGTCACCTTTCATAACCTTTTTATTACTCAGTCCTCCCTATCATCAACTGTCCTGTCTCTGTTTTTCTGTATTGCTCCACTCTTGCCCCTTGTTTTGTGTTCATACCATCCAAGTCTGTATCTATGTTTGTTGTTTGTTTGCCTCTGCTACTTTCTCCACTACCTTATTCCTTTCCATACATACTCCTTGGTATTGCTCCCATCTACCCTTCATCTTCAAAAAAATAAAATGGGAACCTGTCCTAAAAAGTACCCTTCCTTCACCAAAAATACCTTTCCTTGAGATCACTCTTGTGAGTGTTTCTGTACCGGCTCTTGTCCTATTTCTGCCTTTTCTGTCTCACCTTTCCCTCTCCATTTATATAATAAACTGTGTGGCCATCTGTGACCTGCTTGGATCTGAGTGTCTCTTTATTGCACATATGAATGTACGTACCCTTGAGCATACCACCTTAATGTTTTTTTGGCACATTGGTCAGATGACCACAAGTAGTGGGGCTTCTTCAAAACAGTTCAGTAGCATAACTGCTGTCAGTAATGTAGCTGCTCTAATTTACTATGCACCCCTTTTCCCTGGATTAACAGTGCTACAACAGCTTTGATATTCAGCACTGCACTATGCCATCGTGAATCTTTCTGCATACCCCCTCAATTTGTTCAGCAAAGTTTTGGGATGTGAGCTCTTGCTGCAGCTTCATAATTAATTTTCTCAAATTTTATGGTAATCTCAGCATAGTTTAGCAAAGTTAATTAGAGACATAGTAACCTAGGTAGACAGCTTTTATGTTTCAAATACTGGTTTTCACTTATGAAGACAGTCTTGACCTTACAGGGGGCTGTTTGTTGGTATAATGTTCTTTTTTGGATAAATAATGACAATTTTGTTTCTGTTTTAGATACGTTATCAGCTTTTATAAGTTGGGTATCCAACAAGGAATGAAGTCTATATCTCTTTATGTATGAAGGAAATAAACTTGTCTATTTTAACAATACAGTTACATATCATAAACAGAAGAAAAAAAAGGTTGTATCCCTAAGAAAGGGGACACACTTCCTAATGTGCAACAAATAAGAAATATATTTATATGTACAAAGTTACTTTGCTGGCAAATCTTCATATTCCCGTTAAGTGGTACAATAAATGTGCAGTTGTTTAGAGGACTTTTTTCCATTTAAGGAGACTGCTGGATTTGATGGTCTCTTCCATTACATTTGGATATTCTCCTTAGTCTAAACAAGGCTTTAGGCTGTTAACATTCAGTCCTACGGCAGCTCCTGTGCTGGAGGTACAATGAGATAGACGAGAAGGATGAACTGGGAAGGAGAGGGATGAATGGCTTTCCAAGGACTGCCAGTATGTGGAAAGTTAATTTGAATGCAGGATGAGAAAAGTGCTCCAGGCAATCACCAAAGTCACATGGTCATCTGGTCTGCCAAGTTATGACACCATAGCTCTTGGCAAACTCAGACAGTTAGTTCAGAATTATAAATCTGATTTTGATGACTATGTATTGATTACTTTAGGAGAAATTATTCTCGTTTTTAATACTGTCTTGACCACAGTGACCAGATAAATTGTGTAAACCCAGTACACAATATCTGACTATCGACAGCATGCCATGCCTGCAATATCCCTGTGGTACTCATAAACTGTCATTTAAAGCCGATCAGAGCTGGTTTGTGTCCCTTTCACTCAACATGGAGCCAGTATTTCTACCTCTTTTCACATTACTCTGTTGAGCATTGTACCGCAGTGTGGTAAATTTTAATAAGAATGGCATTATGAACGGTGGTACAAGTGCTGAGAGAGGAAATGCAGGTATAATGACATATGCATATGTGAACAGCTTTAGTTCGATGACCATAGGTTATTTTGTCTGCACATAAGCCTCATGTCTTGGAGTCAGTGAAATCTGCATAAGGATAAGACACAAAGTTTTGTAATGGTCCCTCGTGTTTTAAGCCTGCATGCCCGGAATAAGTTATTGGCTTGAGAGCTTCAGCGCAATGCCAGTAAGAAAAAGCACTGGAAATGAATCCAGCTGTCAGTGTTGGTTATACCCTTTAAGCTATTTTAATCACAAGCTCTGATGTCATGAGAAAATTTCAAGGGTCAACAGCAAAAAAAAAGATGTCACACAACTACATATCTGCAATAACCGAACTTAAAAGTGTAGTTCATTCATTGCTGAAAATTATTACTCTAAACAGCACGTAAAACTCTAAACTAAACACATACTATATAATTTGTGTGATGTTAGCTCCTTCTAGGATTCAGAATATCTTTATCGTATAGCAAGGCAGGAACAAAACAAACAGACATGGTCAGATGAAGGGGAGAGGAACATTTTCACTGGGTCCTCTCTCACAATGGGACCCTCATGCTGGCGCACCTCTAAACTGATCTGCTGTATGTGGAGTGGTCCAGCTGCAACAGCAGCATTTTTTGCTGCCCTTAAAGTGATGATAATTCCACTTTCCAGCCTCTGTTTGGTTAAGCCATAGCCGAGCAATGAACCAACTAAAGGCCAACCTCCTGGACATGCAGTCAAGTTACTGGTCTCTGTTAAACGTCACATTTCTGTCACATAAGCTCACCTCTCTTGATCTCACTTCTTGCTACCATCTACTATAGTTAATAACCTGCAGTGACATATCTACCAAACTGCTGTGTCTGATTCTGCTTTAGCAAGTATATTCCAGAAGCCTGCTGCATGTAATTCAAATGTAACCTTTTGTAAACTTAAAAATGCCTGTCATGTATTATCACTATCAGTACATTGTCAATTAATCATCAAAACTATGCATCTGCTTTAGTAAGAATTTATCTTTATGTTGTTAAGTTACTAAATACATATAACAACATTGTGTAGATATCCTTAGAGTGGTCATGTTGTGTGGATTTCCTTTGTCACACAGGAAGAAGAAGTGGAAATGGAAGATGAAGCTTGAGATCTTTCAAAACTGTGTGACGATCTTCATGATTATGTCTGTTAGTGCAGAAGGAGGTTGACGCTATGAGCTGCTAATGAGGATTCTGTAGTCTTTGTTTAATCCCTCCAGTATCCACTTTTAATGACTACGCAGATCAAGGAACCAAATAATGCTTGAGAGTTATTCTTGAAAAAAATAATAAATGTATTTAAATGTTCTGCTGTTTTTTAAATGTATTTAAATATTCTGCTGATTTTTATTGTGTTGTAACTGCAACTTCTTTAATCTGGATGCCTTCTGCACATGTGATAACTGAAAAGGGGCAAGTGGTCAGTTCAGCTAGTCTGGAAGCAAATTAATTAAAAAAAAATCGATCTATGTGTATCTGTATGTATACACATGGGTCTACCTGATAACACCGACACTCTAAAACACCGACAACGAAATCACCGACACCACAAAACCAAAAGTTCAAAAACACGAAACTTCACATCCCCGACAAACCACAATCCTGACAATCAACAAACAAAACAAATCCCCTGTCCAAAAAACACACACACAACACAAGCACACCAAAAACCTTACAAACCTACACTAAACGTTACATACACAACTATCTATGCACTAACCTTAACCCAAACCCTAACCCTAATGTCCGCCACTATCGCACACTCACCTAACCTGCGCCGCAACCCTAACTCACTTAACCCACCCCTAACCCTACAGTCTGTCACTATCGCACACTCACCTGACCCGCACCCTAATCCTAACTCACTTAATCCGCCCCTAACTCTACAGTCCATCACTGTCGCAGACTTACCTTAACATGTCTGTGTTCTCAGCGTAGGGATTTTCAACTGTCGATTATCTCCGTTGTCGATCTTCCGGTGTCGGTGTTCTCGTCATCGGCATTATGGACTTTCAGCATTATCAGGTAGACCCATACACACACACACACACACATACATATATATATATATATATATATATATATATATATATACATATATATATATATATATATATATATATATATATATATATATATATATATATATATATATATATATATATATATATATATATATATATATATATATATATATATATATATATATATATATATATATATATATATATATATATATATATATATATATATATATATATATATATATATATATATATATATATATATATATATATATATAGATATCACTGTGAGTGTATGGCTTTGTTGGTAACCAACAATGTCTATCACCTAAGCTTCACACATAATGCTAGTTCATTAATCAACACTGCGTTGTAGCTATAATACATAACACAGGTGTTAGTTATGCTGTTACTTACAGTGACATGGGGTTTACACCCAAGATTTTGTTATGGAAATAAATGCACATCACCATAATTACCAGCATAACCATCACACATGTTATTCATTTTAATTATTATACCATATTAAATTATTATTTTAAATATATTGCTCTTCTAGTGGCTTTTTTTCTTCTGGCGTTTGCTTCTTTTACTTGGGCACCTCTGCCTTGATGTCCTGGTAAGGCCCTAGAGACACTGGAACTGGACTTAGTTTTAACTAATTTTGTGTTGTTTTTCCATTTATTTCATAATGTCTTTACTATTTATTCTCAACACTGCAATGAAGTTGGAAGTTGTTGGGACAATGATGCTTAATACAAAAACTATAATTTTAGTGTGATGAACAGTCTGTTATTACCCGGTCACTTCGTTCATGTTAACAGACACACATAAGTATTAAATAATACTTTTATTTGATAAATTGCCCCTTTCGCAACAGAATGCAAAACAGTCATTTTTGAATTTTCATTTCATTGTTTCTAGCTGTATGATTACTGAGTCTGCTTTGTTGTATAAGCTTCAGCAATCACATGACTTGGAGGGCTTATGAAAGTCTATGTTAACATTTCATAGAAAGTATCTGTGAAATGTTGATTGAAGTGTGTAAAAATAAATGTATTTAGAGCACAGAAGTTTTCCATTAGTGATTTACAGTGTAGACTGGTACAATAAAATATGCAGTCCCATTGCTCGACTGACCTGAGAATTATGTGGTAATAACCTCTAGGCTCATTTTTGGTTTCCAGAAACATCACTGGTGAAATCAAATAAATCTTGGCTTGTTATAATGTACTACACAATCATCTATTCATCCATTCATCCATACTTCCATCCATCCCATACATCCATTTTTTTTTAAATTATGTATCCTGGTGAGGGTTGTGGTAGTAGCAAGCCAAGTAGAGTAAACCATACTTCCCTATCTTAGACACAATTCAGACTCATCCTGTGGATCCCAGAGTATTCCCAGGTAAGCTGAGATATATGATCGCCCCATCATTTACTGGATCTTCTCTGTGACCTGTTACTAAAAATCATGCATTTTATACTTCCCATAGAAGCTGCCCAGGAGGCATACTCACTACTATTCCAAACCACCTCAAATAACTCCTTTCAGCCAATAGGAGCAGAGGTTGTTTTCAGGGCTCCACACTCTGTCATAGATAGTTAGCATAGCAATGCTGCAAAGGAGCCTCACTTCCACCACTTGTATCTATGATTACTTCATTTTGGCCACTACCCAGCCTCATGATCATAGGTTACAATGGGGAAATCAACTGAGTCATAAACTGAAAGCTTCTTCCTTTCACTCACCTCTTATTTCAACACCACAGTCTGGTGCATTGTTTGCAGTAGTGCAGCTGCTAAAGCCATTCACTAATCAATCTCCTGCTCAGTTCTACCCTTATTTGTGAATAAGACCCCCAAATATCTAAAATTTTCCCTTGAGGTAGGTACTAATCTCTCAAGTGAAGTACAGTTTCTGATTGGGATGTGCTGATTTTCTAGCCAGGTGCTTGACACCCATCAACGAGTTACTGCAGTGCATGCTGGGAGTCTAACCCTTTAGGGAAAGTGGAAGAAATTGTTTTCAAACACCAAAGATACTCAGCTGACATCTCCTAACTGTATACTGTCTGAGCCTTAGCTGCATCTTCATATTCCATCCAGGAAAATCACAAATACCACAGAAGGCAAGACTCACCTGAAGTGGACTCCTACAACCACTTTCACAATATTTGAATTAACAATACAAATGCGGGCATAATTCTCATTCTGCAAGTACTCACACTGGAAGGCATGCATCATGTGGTATGAGTCCCTGTACCCATGCAATTTCTCTTAGAAGACATGTATAGGTACATTACCATATGCCGTCTGTAAATCAACAAGTCACTTGTTAGCCATATTGGTGGACTCCATATGATCCCTCCAATAGCCATACAAGGACAAATAATTAATTTACTTTTCTATAACTAGCACTTTAGCTACATTGCTTCACCTGATTCAGATGGTCAGCTATTGGATGAAGCCTCCTTTCTAGCACCCTGGAGTAGGCTTTTTGGGGAGGTTAAAGGACATGATATTTCTATAAATGTAACACACCCTCCTAGCCCTCTTTTCAAAATGGGGCCAATCCTGATGTACTGTTCCATATTCCACACAATACTGAAAATTCATGGAAATTATGTTACCGCAACAACAGCTGTCACCTTCAGCATTTCTGGAGAGATATCTACTCCCACAGCCTTGTTAATAAATGCCACACTGACCTTGTCTACAGAAATCCTTTCAGATGTTTTCAGCAGTGCCTGCTAAAAGGAGAGACTGTCTACTAAATTCAGAAGTTCACCAAAGTGTCCTCCCATCTACTGACAATGTGCTCAGATATGGTCAGTATTTCTCTCCTCTAGTTGACAACAGCATGCTGAATACCACTGAAATTCATTTTTTATGGCTTCACAAATCTCCTCCTCCTGTAGCTGCACCTTTAGTTCAAGGACAGCTGAGTTGCGGTATAAGCTGCCTTCCTAGTAAGTCAGTATATCTGTCATCTGTTCTATCTGCACACCTTCCTGCGGCAATTGCATGGAAGGCATATTTCTTTAAACCAATGACTTTCCAAACTGGTGATGTCCTCCAATGAGTCTAAAGGTTGCTAGCATGAGAAGCACTACTGTTCAGCCACAACAATTCCCTCAGCTACTGAGAAATTAAACAAGGTTCATTTGGAATGTCATATAATATAATATAATATAATATAATATAATATAATATAATATAATATAATATAATATATGATGTTTCACAGCTGTCTGTTTTGAAGCAGTGATTTTAATATAATATAATACAATGATTTCACAGATGGCTGCTTTTTAAAGAGGTCATTTTAATTTAATATCATGCGATGATGTCACAGGTTACTTTTTAAAATAGCTATTTTTAATATAGCCTGGGATTCAGAAAGAATTACCTTGAGCAGGAATCCTTACCATTGGTGGTGACTTCTGCTTTGAAGTAACCTTTCTGATTAATAGATTGCCCTAGAGCTGAGGGTTCCCACATGCAGGATCATCAACACAGAGGGTAGTCTTACTGACAAAGCTGCACTGTAATGAGGCAATCTGGGGGAGTAGTTAATGCTAATCGGCATTGCTCTTTCCCCCAGAAATGACTGTGATTCTGGATTTATGAGTTGATTACAGAATTGCTCAGCTGCATAAAATACCTTTATGTGCAGTAAAAATTTAACAACATCTAAAGATGGCAGCCACCCATTGACTTTAATGAAAGTAGTCCCAATGCAGGTAAGTTCAGCAAAGATCAGTGACGATGTATGGGTGGGGTGTGTGTTAGTGTATTATGTATGTGGAAGGGAGTGTGAATGTGTGTGTGCATGTCTGCAGGGGCATGAATGAATGTTGGATGAATATGCCTGTATGTGTATGTATGTATATTTGTGTGTGTGTGTGTGTGTGTGTGTGTGTGTGTGTGTGTGTGTGTGTGTGTGTGTGTGTGTGTGTGTGTGTGTGTGTGTGTGTGTGTGTGTGTGTGTGTGTGTGTGTGTATGGGTGTGTATCCGCTTGGGTGAACACACTGGGGCTTAGTTGAGGAATCAAGAGTTCGGATGAATGTGTGCAGGTACCAGAGTGTACTTGTGGGTGATTGGCTGAGTGTGTCCATGACTCCAATAGACTGTGGATTGGGTGTTTGTGTATGTGTGTGTGTGTGTGTGTGTGTGTGTGTGTGTGTGTGTGTGTGTGTGTGTGTGTGTGTGTGTGTGTGTGTGTGTGTGTGTGTCTGAACGTGTGTAAGAGTACAGGGAGTGCCTGTACCAATGTGATGCATGGACTGCCAATGTAAATACTACCACTTACACAGTGGTAAGAGTGTAACTCAGACATAGGCTAATAAGCTGATAATGAGGTCTTCCTTATGGAGGCAGTAGCTGTTGTTGAATTCACTGATCATGTAAACTGATCTACCCACAATATGCAATTTACACACGTGATAGGAGGTTTTCTGAATCTCAGGAATAATACAATGTTTTACACTTGGTAGTTTTTGAAGAGATATTCTAAATGTAACATACTACAATATAATATAATATAATATAATATAATATAATATAATATAATATAATATAATGATGTTTTTCAGGTGGCTGTTTTTTGAAGAGGTGTTTTTTATGTGCCACTTTTTCATATTCTCAGCATTTTTTATTTTGAGGTCTGTTATTACCTTTTCTGCTGTTTACCAGTGTATCTAGTTCTGCCTTATCAATATATCACAACTACATAGGCAGGGCAGTAGTATAACATCTTGGCCAATACAGTTGTTGCAAACTGACAAGCCAAGGATTACAAAAGTCTACCAACTACTGCTAATTAATGTTTTTGTGGCACTTCTGATGTATGGTTTTAAAAAAAAAAATTTCACTCAGCTGACTGTTTCTGCCATTAATTTTCATTTTCTATAGATTTAGTGATAGTATCTGAGACCATCAGAGAAATTTTCAGTGCACTGCAAGGGAACATTTACTTAATACAAGAAACTTTACCAATAAGGCAATTCATTGTTTTTTTTTTTTTTGCTTTTTTTGTCATGGTCATGATTTGGGACATTTAAGATGGCTTGGGGATTTTTTGTGTACAGTGACTCTTTCATTGTTTTAATACGAAACTCTCTTAAGCATTTTTAATGATAAAATACCATATAACCACATAAAACACAATAAAGAAAGAAAACTTAAAACACTTTGTTTCTGTCTAAAACATACTGCTTTGTCACACAAAATAGTTTGCCTGCACAACCAGTCCTAGAAACAGAAGTACCTTCTTCAATAGCTAGTGTCCAAATCTTTGATAATTTCCAAACAAACGTGATTTTCAAGTTCTGGTCATAGCAGGATGCAGCTGGATGGAATAAGAAAGCCAGAGGGTTTTGTGAATTACTACATAATGATATTTCTTTTCCTAGCAGAGGGAATCCCACAGCTAGTTCTGCCTTATTAATGTATAGTAACTGCATAGACAGGGCAGTAGCTGATACAGCTGCTGCAAACTGACAAAACAGTCAATCATCAAGTTCTGAAGGATAATAAAAGTCTACCAGTTACTACAGATTATTTTTTGGCACTTTTGACGTGTTTTTAAAATAAACATTTCACTCAGCTGCCTTTCTTTACCATTAATTTACATTTTCTGTAGGTTTAGTGAAAGCATCTAAGACTGCCAGAAAAAGTTTCAATGCACAGTGTGAGAAGATTGACAACATAAGAAACTTTACCAATAGAGAAGTTCTGTTTTTTTTTTCATGGTCATGATTTTGGACACATAGGGTGGCTTGGAGATTTTGTATTCAGTGACCCTGTCATTGTTTTAATATCAAACTCTCCTAAACATTTTTTTAATGAGGAAAGAAAAGTAAAGAAAATCTAAGACATTGTTTCCATCTAAAGCATAGATCCTTGTAATCATAAACAGTATGGCTGCTCATGAGAGTTCCCAAGCTTAATAACAGAAGTATGACATGCCTTCTTTGATAGCTAGCAAAACTAATTTTCCTACCCACCCATTCCTTATCTAAATTTACACTGAACATATTTCCCTCACCTTCCTCATTCCTATCCCGCCCTTTCCTACGGAGCCTAACCAAGCCCTGCTACTACCTCATTATCCAATCGCATTCACACAGACCCTTTACAATCTTATGTCACCTTCCCTCCACACTTCTCTGCTTCCTCACTTATTTTTTTCTCTGTCACTCTAACTTTGCAATCTATACTTTTGTTCTCCTTTTCCCCTTGTACAATATTCACTTCTTCTTCCTCAGCCAGTCCTCTTCATTATTACCTTTCCTTTTTTAACACTGACAGAAAATAACCATACAAAGATTGAATTCCAGCTGATGAACTCAATCTAGCCAGACAAGCTTCCAAGTCACTTTAAAAGGATAAACCCAGTCATTGACCTACAATCTCATATTTTCTAATTTCAAAAGTTGAATAAAACCATTACAGTCTTCCTTTTGGTTTTCAAAAGCTTTATTTTTGAAGAACATCTAACATAGGTGAGTCCTGTGGTAAAAATCTTTCTTCATTTTATTTCAGTTGTCTTGTACCAACTACTCCACAGACAGTCGGGGTATTTATACTTTGTACAGCATCGGCACATTAGGAATATGTAAATACGGATATAAAACTCAATTTTCATTGGTTGACAGAGTTACATTCATTTATGCAGGACTGGTTTTTGGTCAACTGGTGCCCTAGGCAAAAGGTCCCCATAGTGCCCCACAACACCACCCTGTGCCCCCATTTGATCTACCTACACTATCCAGATTACTGGAAAAGTGCCCCTGATACAGTGGTGCCCTAGGCGACTGACTAGTTGGCTTATGCCTAAGGCCAGCTATGCATTTATACAGATACAGATACAGATACAAACTCTCTATTCTCATTGGTTAACAGTGTTATATTCATTTTGTATAGAGATGGACCTATGGGAGGAGACTGGCTGCATTATAACCAGAGTTTTTGCAGGTAAGCTTCATCAGACCTACCTAGTAACCAAATGTGCAGGTAAACTAACACTCAGTTGAAAAGTAATTAAATTGAGGTTTTTAAATTATGACCAAACTTATATTAACATTAACCCAGGGAACATTATCCAGGGCTGAATAATAGGACCAGACTATTTAGTGCCAGAATCTTAAACATCTTTAAAAAATTATTAAACAGGTGTCGTGTCTTCTTATACCCTTTAATGCTTTGTCTGATAGATGACCAGAGGAGGTTTGGCGGAGACCACTTGAATAACCATATGTCTATATCCTCTGGTCATATAACAGACAAAGCATTAAAGGGCATGAGAAGGCATGACACCTGTTTAATAATTTTTTAATGATTTTTTAATATATTTAAGATTCTGGCACCAGATAGTCCTGTCCTATTATTCAACCCTGGATAACGTTCCCGGTCCCTGGGTTAATGTTAATATAAGTTTGGTCATAATTTAGAAACCTCGATTTAATTACTTTTCAACTGAGTGTTAGTTTACCTGCACATTTGATTAATAGGTAGGTCTGATGAAGCTTACTTGCGAAAGTGCTGGTTATAACATGGCCAGTCTTGTCCCACAGGTCCATCTCTATACAAAATGAATGTAACACTGATAACCAATGAGAACTGAGAGTTTATATCCGTATCTGCATAAATGAATGTAACTTTGTCAACCAATGAAAACAGAGTTTTGATATCCATATTTACATATTCCTAATGTGCTGATGTTGCACAAAGTATAAATACCTTGACTGTTTGGGAAGTAGTTGTTACAAGACAACTGAAATAAAATGAAGGGAGATTTTTGCCACAGCACTCACCTACCTATGTTGGATGTTCTTCAAAAATAAAGCTTTTGAAAACCAAAAGGAGGAATTTAGTGGTTTTATTCAACTTTTGAAATAGGAAAATATGAGATTGTACATCGAGGACTGGGTTTATTCTCTTAAACTGACGTGGAAGCTTGTCTGATTGAGTTCTTCACCTGGAATTCAATCTTTGTATGGTTACTTTTTAAGTTAGTATTGCCTTTGCGATTCAAGCTCAGAGAAGCCTTGGGGTACAATGGTAAGTTATATGGGGATGATTGGTGGCGAACTTGGCTATTTTGTTATAGCAGGACTCCAGGTTATTAAGGTCAGCCTTGCGAAGGTTTGTGAAGATACTGGAACAATAGAGGAGGGTAGATAGTAAGTGAGATCTAGCTGTGGCTAGTCTGGCTTCATGTATAAGGAACAGTTTGGCCCTATAGAGGGCTGCAAGTTTGGTGTGGACTTTTTTAATTGTTAGGAAGATGTGTATATCAAATTTTAGTCTATCATCTATGATAACTCCTAGGAGTTTGGTCTGATTTGTAGGTTCAATGTTTGTACCATTACAGGAGTGAATAGAGAGAGGTAGGGAGCTGAGCTTGAATGATTTGTTTGTGAAAATCATTAACTTAGTCTTGTTTTGGTTTAGGATGAGTTGATGGCTGGAGAAATAATTTTCAATGTCCTGGAAAGATATTTGCATTTTTTTGATGAGGTTTTTGAGGGGAAGGGGCAGAGTAGATAAGAGAGGAATCATCTGCAAATTGGATGATAGTGGCAAGTTGGGTGGAGGAATTAAGGCTGTTGGTAAATATGACAAGGAGGAGGGGACAAGTATGGATCCTTGAGCCAGAGACAGTTGTATAGCCTGGACCAAAAAAAATAAACAATCAGCAACACAGGCTAAGGTGTGCACTCAGAACCCAGGTAAACTGACTGTGCAATTAAAGTCATTGCAAAGGCAATGAAGCTGCGAGTTTCTGGGAGGGAAATAGCTGGCCTCAGTATATGGAGCTAGAGAGGAAATACTCTATGTATAATGCAAAAACAGAAGAGTTACAAAAATAAGTTGCAATAACATGGGTTTACAGAGAGAAATGAGAGGTGATGGGGGATAGGAAACCAGAGATGTTCCAGTGGTGATATGGAGTTACTGGAATAGGGCAGTGGTTATGTTTAGAAAGTTGATAATTATTAAGTAGCACAAAAACATACAGCAACCATTTAATTATTCCTGATCGATTTTGACTGCTGAGCTATGCCAGATGCAGTGGATGCAAGATTTGGTTCTCTTTCCATGGCCAAGGTGCATAGTAGACACCAGGGCTTTACAGTAGAACCTGCTCTATTCCTAAAACGTGGCTTCCACCTCATCGGAACGTGTCACCTTACTACTTATCATGGTAAAAATAAGGATACTTTTCATGGTACTGTCATACTTTATTCATACTCACACACTACCAACCATCCTACCTATACTCAGGCTAACCATCCTTCATATCTATTTCCATAAATGTATTTAATTTCCAACCTGTTCTCCTTTTCAAATACAAAACATCTAAGCATTCAGTTCACTTTGGTATAACAAGAAATAAATTCATATACTTTATAAACAAACTAACCAATCCTAATCCTTTCTTCTCTTAAATCACTCTTTGTGCTGACATCCACAACCCAACCCAACCACATCCAGCCAGCCTCATTTACATAGGTTAGTTAGGTTAGGTTAGTACTAAGCTAACTGCCCTTGCGAGCCATTTTAAGCCTAGCCAATTATCCCTTGTGAGATTCAAACCCTGCACCTTGTGTTTGTAAGGCAAACACCTTAACCATTAGGCCACCCTCTGCCCCTGTCTCCTATACAACACCCACAAAACTTTTGCTTACTTCCGTAACATTCATAGTATTGTAAACAAAGTTGCAGACCTACAAGCATGGTTTCATCAGTACTCACCAGATATTACTGTAATTACTGAAACATGGCTAAAACCCCATATAAAAGATTTTGAAATTCTATCCCCTGTCTACAATATAATTCAATGTGAAAGACTAAACAAAAAAGGGGGAGGTGTTACAATTGTATATAATAACTTTATACATTTTTCATCCCTTAAAGTTAACATATCAACCTTCTAAAATGCAGAACTTCACATCTCTTCTCAATGTTAATAAACGTAAAAAGCTTTGTATAGTTGCCCTCTACATACCACCCATTAATAATATTAGCTTATTAGAAGAAATTCTTTGCTGGATACCTACAAATATTGCTATTAAAACCATTATCTTAGGCAATGTTAACATTGACTGGTTATCTGTGACATCTAACACCCCAACTACCAGTCTTAAAGGAAAACAATGGGATATCAAATCAAATATCTCTACCTGATGTCTCCCTAAAATCCTGTTATGTGATACAGCCTCAAAAAAACATAACCGCAGATTTAAAAAAAAATTCACTATTCTCTTTTACTGCTTAGGCTTCATACTTTTCCGTACTGTTTGACTTTCAGTTTTAAAACCAAGATGAAAACTGTCTAGTCGTCTCTTAAAGGGGCACTGGCTCGTTTCTAAATACAGCTGCTTGCTAGAGTGCTTTGTTTACATTTTAGTTCTGTGCAAGTCACATGCTCGTATAGAGGCATGATTTTGACAGCAGCTTGTTAGCGTACAGAGGGTCTGATTACACAAACTTCAGTGGAGGATGATCATTCTCTGTAATCTTGACAGTTGGTTCCTTTTGTTTGTATCTTCCCCCACCCATAGACTTTTACATTAGCTGAATGACTTGTTAAGCCTCAGCCAGAGATGCAGTCTAGTCACACTCAGATATGCAGCCTATGTAGCAGTGGAATTATATATCCTTTAGTATGTGCTTGTTTTTTGTGAAACTTAGTGGAATGATTATACAAGCCTAGGCAATTTTATTTGTTTCATGCTTGTTGCTACCTGCCCTTCTCCCTTTGCTGGTAATTCTTTTTCATATGGTAAGCATGAGTGTGGCTTATTCATGCATGTACTCATGCAGACATACATTTATAAAGGCAGTTTCCCTCATTTAGCACAAAAGCACTGCTTTGGACAGTTACAACCTGGAAACAAACACACTGAGTTGCAAATGTCCTAAGAGTGCAAAACCAGATCATTTTAGACTGTTTAAAAAAAAAAAACACATCAGACAACTTTGAAATTAAATCCTGTTACTGCACTAAAAGTATTTTCCCAGTAGCTGAAGCCCTTCAGCAATCCCACACTAACTGTACAGTACTGATTCAATCCAACTGAACTTTTCTTCTTTGTCCCTCCAGTGTGGTACAGGGTTCAGATCTTTCACTCCTTTTCTGAATATTTGACTGCAATAGAGTTACACTGGTCACCAATTGAAATCTCAGGTAAATGTCATCTCTCTAATTCCATATATTTTCATATCTGTGTGCATAAGTCTGTATGTAATATGCAATCTAAGTTTTTATTCATGTAGTTGTAAAACCACATCGTTGTTATGTTTCAGTGACTGGCTTTTAATTGAAGGCATTACTAAAGGTCTTTCAAATTTGAGACTCAGAAGGCTGTATTGATGACACAATTTAACCCCCGTGTCTATATATGTGTGTGTGGAGTTATACACACACACACCTGTCTCAGAATTTTTACATGTCTCTGTTTATGTATACAGATGTGCACATGCCTATCTGTGAAGTATGTTGGTGGATATATACACATATACATACATGCATACAGTCATACACCGGCATACAGGAGGTATTTCCACTAATATGACAGTATAGCTTCTTCTAATAACATTTGTGTCACTGTCATTTTATTGTTAATTATACAAATACAAATTATTTTCAATTTGTTAGATGACACTGGAAAAGAGTATTACAAGTGTCACTCCTACTAGAGTAACTACACACACATACCTAAACAATGCCAGAGTCTATGCTCTCTGCCACAGAAGCCAGTATATTGTCCACTGAGAAGGTTGTTAACATAATCACTACACATCAAACACCACCCACAACTGCGCTACACCGGCCCATATAGCTTGATGTTCTCAACAAAAACAAATACAAACAAAGGGGACTTCACAGGCAAAAACAGCACAGAAAGTACATTTGTGTACACTTCCTATAAATGTAGATGTTAGAGTGTATTCACTGTCGCAGTCGTCACATGTGGTTTATATGCTTGCAGTAGCCCTCAGTCAGTCTGATAACCACAGTGTTGGTTCTGTATCGTTTGGTGTCTCTTCTTCTATGACGTCAGGTGGTCAGGGGTATAAAACATGCAGCCAACGCCATTACATCAGTTTCTCTTTCCCCTGATGTCAGGTGCCCCCCTCATGGGAATCAATTAAATAAATATATATATATATATATATATATATATATATATATATATATAAATATATATATATATATATATATATATATTATATTTGTATGTATATATATATATATATATATATATATATATATATATATATATATATATATATATATATATTATGCTGCCTACAAAAAAAATAAGACACCTAAATGCTTTTAAGCATAGTAAAGGACAATTGAGGTATAGGCAAAAGAAGTCAGGGTGCTGTAGGGGGTGTAATCAGGAATGCAACAGTGAATACACTCTAACATACACATTTATGATAAGTCTACACAAATGTCCTATGTTCTTCGTCTTTCACTGTTGCAGTCATCGCTTTTGGGGATTCCCAAAGCTAAGTATGGGTGGAAGAATTTAGATGGCATTCAGACCATCTCTAAGTCCCAGGAATACTGCAGTGGCAAAGCCAGCTCTGGATTTAGAGAAATTGGCAAATAGTAATGCTTGGTGAAATTATGTACAGAACTCCAGATAGCATCTTCTAGGGTATCCCTGCTAGGGATGTCTCTGAGAAAGGCTGTAGAGGTAGATGCAGCCCTGGTTGCGTAGGGTCTGATCCCCTGTGGGATAGGTTTTCCTTGGTGCTTATAGCATAAATGAATGCAATGGCCTATCCATTTACAAATGGTTTGCAGTGCAATAAACTTCCCCTCTGTCCCTGCAGCAAATGCCACTATCAGTTGTTGAGATTTCCTTAGAGTTTTCGTGCTGTCCAAGTGTAACAGAAGTTGTCTGCAACACATCTAAGGACTATGGTATCTGTTCCCCTTTGTTCTGTGTATTAGGAAAGAATTTTGGAAAATGAATGGACTGATTGAGTCACACTGGATATCACCTTCAGCATGAAGGAGGGATTGGTTCTGAGTGACGCCCTGTCCACATGAAAGATGATGAAAGGATCCAATGCAATAAAGGCCTGTAATTCTGATACTCTTCTTGCTCTGGTTATTGCTAAAAGGAAAGCTATTCCCCAAGAAAGTAATTTTAAATCTGCTGTAGCAGCTGGCTCAACAGGAGGAAGAGTGAATTTCTCAGGGGCGGCCCGTGCTATCGGACTGCCGGACTGCAGCCCCCTCAGAACGAAATAAAAATAGAAAAAAAAACATTTTTTAAATTTTCGCAGATGCGCAGTAGTCCCGACTACTGCGCATCTATGCGCATGCTCCAGGCAGTCCGGCAGGACCCATAGGGAATACATGGAGACGTCTGTGCACTTTTAAAGTGCACAGACTCGCTGGGATGATGTATCGGGGCCGGACTGCAACAGCAGCAGTCAGAACAGTCTCGTTGGGAGGTTTGCTTTCAGGGATCTCGCGGGTCTTCAGAGTATTGCACGGGCAGGATGTATGGATAAGGAGAACGGACAGGTAAGTGTATGGTGCTTTTTACAATGTATGGGACTTGCTTTTATACTTTGTGTATGGTACTTGCCTTTACATTGTATATTGTATGGGACTTGGTACTGCTTTTAGTGTGTGTGTGTGTAAATGCCCCAGGTGCTCAGGTAGGGAATACCTCAGGCTTGAACCCTGTACCCTGTATGCAGGTGTTAAAGACTTGAGTTCCCTACCCACAACCATTTGTAAAAAAAATTGCAGATTTTTGCCTCATATTTGATCTGATCTGTTCCTCGTAATATCTGTGGTTTGTAAATGTTGCAATGCTTGATATTTGATGGTGTAATAGTAGCATTGTTGCCTCACAGCTGCAGGTTCTCAGGTTTGATTCTTGGCTGGGGTTCCTTCTTTGTGGGGTCTGTATCTTCTCCCTGTGTTTGTGTGGGTTTAATTTTGTGTCCTCCCATGTTATAAAGACATGTCTGCATTATTTCTTCCTGGGCCTCTGCTGAAAATTGTTTTTTTGTTCCATGTCAGACTGTCCTGATTAACAAATGTTAAATAAAATTGACAGGCATTTATTTGAATTTCAGACTTCAGGTTTCTGAATGTTTAATTCCTTGCATATTTGATGGTGCAGTGGTAGTATTGTTTCCTCACAGCTGTAGGTTTTTCTGGTTTGATTCTTGGTTGGGGTGGCTTCTGTGTGGAGTCTGCATCTCCTCCCTGTGTTTGTGTGGATTTGCTCTGGTGCCCTGTCATTTTACAAAGACGTGTCTGCAGTATTAATCCCTGCGTCTCTGCTGAAAATTGTTTGTGTTCTGTCCGCAGTAAAATTGACAGGCATTTGAATTTCAGACTTCAGGTTTCTGAATGTTTAAATCCTTGCATATTTGATGGTGCAGTGGTAGCATTGTTGCCTCACAGCTATAGGTTTTCTGGTTTGATTCTTGGTTGGGGTGGCTTCTGTGTGGAGTCTGCATCTCCTCCCTGTGTTTGTGTGGATTTGCTCTGGTGCCCTGCCATTTTACAAAGATGTGTCTGCAGTCTGAAAATTGCTTTCGTTCTGTCCACAGTAAAATTGACAGGCATTTGAATTTCAGACTTCAGGTTTCTGAATGTTTAATTCCTTGCATGTTTGATGGTGCAGTGGTAGTATTGTTGCCTCACAGCTATAGGTTTTCTGGTTTGATTCTTGGTTGGGGTGGCTTCTGTGTGGAGTCTGCATCTCTTCACTGTGTTTGTGTGGATTTGCTCTGGTGCCCTGCCATTTTACAAAGACGTGTCTGCAGTATTAATCCCTGCGTCTCTGCTGAAAATTGTTTTTGTTCTGTCCGCAGTAAAATTGACAGGCATTTGAATTTCAGACTTCAGGTTTCTGAATATTTAATTCCTTGCATATTTGATGGTGCAGTGGTAGTATTGTTGCCTCACAGCCATAGATTTCTTGGTTGGGGTGGCTTCTGTGTGGAGTCTGCATCTCCTCCCTGTGTTTGTGTGGATTTGCTCTGGTGCCCTGCCATTTTACATTTTTGAATTTCACACTTCATGTTCTTCAGAATACATAGTAGCACAACCTTTTTTTCTAGAAATTTTCTAAGTTTGTAAGATGAATATTTTAAATGTGTCCCTATTTTTGGGACTGTATTCCCCCATTATTGGCTTTGTCCAAGTTTTTGTGCTAAGGTTGACAGCTATGGCAAGAACTGAATTCACTGAATATGTTTGAGGGCTGTATTCCCTCATTACTGGGTTTGTCCAGGTGTTTTGTACTAAGAGGTTGACAGCTATGGTGAGAACTGAATTCACTAAATGATAGCCATTTAAGTTTCAGTCTTCCTCTCTTTTACAAAGCAGCTGATGTGGCGTAGTGGCATGTTACTCTGACTGTTTTTTTGCTCAGGGACCTTGGCAGTAAAATGTATGGTGGCAACACAACATTTTATCCTAGCAACTTTCCAAGATTATACAAGCAATGTTTAATGTGTCCCTGTTTTTTTGGGCTTTTGACCCCCCCCACCAATACATTTTGGCTTTTTCCAGTTTTCTTGAGCTGCGAAGTTGAGATGCAGTTGAGTATTGAGTAGATTTTACAAGGAGCTGAGAGCTGCAGGGGAATATAAGTTTAGTGCTTTGCCTAGTTAATACTGTAGCACAACAGGTTGTGTACTTGCGTTTGATGCAGAAGGCTGTGGGTTCTACTCCCACAAGGGGTGGATGCTGCCGTACTGAGAATGTTCTCCTTGGTGAAGATACTAACTATGAGTCTGTTATCAGTTTGCCATCCATTTCCTCTTGCAATATTATTACTAGCTTATCATTTTTTAATGTAATATAGGCAATTTATTCCTGAGGGGCAACAGACACTTTATTTTTCGATGAAACCATGAAATATAAAGGTGATTGCTAGCAGCAACCGCTTCATTAGTTGCAGATTTCTTTAATGTGGAATTATTTAGATGACTTACTTCAGAGATTGTGCATATTTACTGATAATGGACTGTAGAATTGTGCATATTTACTGATAAAGGTGGACTGTAGAATTGTGCAAATTTACTGATAATGGTGGACTGTAGAATTGTGCATATTTACTAATAATGGTGGACTGTGGAATTGTGCATATTTACTAATAATGGTGGACTGTAGAATTGTGTATATTTACTAATAATGGTGGACTGTGGAAGTCTGAGTAGACTTTTTTATGATAAATGTTCTCAACTGGGCAGTTTTGCCATTATGGGTGCATATGGTTTGTTTCATTGCTTACTGGAAAAATGTTCAAAACAAATTTAAAACACCCTCTAACAAGTGTACTGTATTGTACAAGGAATATAATTTCAGTACAATGAGGAAGGTGTATCAAAGAGCACATGTATGTTTCATATGCAAGGGGCCTATGATTTGAAAACAGCCCAAAATTAATCTGTATCTGCCACTGGCAAAATGTATTTTCTTTGAATGCGGGTTTCAATGCTGTTTCAATGAATGTGAGTTTCAAGGGCAGAGAAGTTTTAATGCTAAGTTTTCATTGTGAGACGGCATTGCTTTGTTTAACAGATGACTTAGTGTTTGTGCTGTAAAATACAAAATAAAACTTTCAAATGAAGTCCAACTTATCATAGAAGTAAAGCAGTATGCACATTAGTGTTTATGGTAAATGGAGTGAAATAGCCAAGTAATGGTTCATTGGAATGGCTGCAGAGGCTCCATTCAATCATTATTTTGTCAGGGGGGAAGGGCAGCAAACTCAGACAGGCCCAGCTGAACTATACCTCCCAACTGTCCAGATTTTCAAAGAATGAATATATTTTTGCTTCTTATTTTTGGTTTGTTCTTCATAAAATTTGTAGTTTTCTGGCAAATCATTTAGGAATTAAGTCACTAAATAATAAGTTTCAGACTTCATAACCTTCAGAAAAATGCATGTTAAAGTAAGAGCTGTTCTATCAACTGTCTCAATTTACACAACAGCAATTTTTAGTACTGTTTATATGTGCTCCCAATATATTTGGCCTTGTTCAGATTTACTGCATTAACAGGTTGAGAGGTACATGCAAATAAATTGCTTTATAGAATTAGATATAGCCAACCTCTCAACTGTCCCCAATTTTTGGCTCAAAATGTTGCTCTTCCCCCTAATAATCCCTCCGCAAAATAGCAATTTTGGAAGAAAACATGGAGGGTTTACAATTAAGAAATAACTGTAATAATCAAAGTTATAGATTACTTGAAATGCATGTAGATTCTTTTATTTTGTCAGCTGCTCAAGGTAGCAGTACTAATATTAAAGTGTCCCTTCTTTGGCAGGTAGCAGCTGTATTGTGTGTCTATTTTATATTTTTGCATCACATTTTTGGTCCATTTTTCATAAAGTTGTGTTTTTGGCAAATTAGTGACAAATCACTAAAGACTGAAGTTAGAAAATGACAGACATTTGAGTTTCAGATTTTATACCCTTCAGAAAATTCATACTAATGCAAGACCTATTCTATTATCTTTCTAAGTTTATTAGAGCAATATTTAAAAATTGTCCTTATTTTTGGGCCTTTGTCCCACTTCTGTGTATGGCTTTGTCCAGATTTCTTGCTCTTGAGGTTGAGAGTTATGACAAATGTGTCAGGGCCATCACAGTCAGCCAGAGAGATTTCAAATTGTGACATGCTTGTTGCACCCCACTCCCCCATGTAGTGACTCTGGATGTGTTCAAGCAAGGCAAGGAGTAGTTGTATCTACCTTGGATGGGGAGGACACACTGCATAAGTACTACAGTGGCTTTTCATCTGTCCTTGATTTTGCAGACTGGTCTGGTTTCTGTCATATTTTTGTACTGTTTATTTATGCTTATTACTCAGATTTATGCTTATTACTCAAAGTGCCTGTTGCTCTGTGTTTAAGTAGCAATGCTTTAATGACCATAAGGTAAGCTTGTCTGAGATTGTAAGATGCAAGTAAGCTTTAATAAGCATACTGTTAAAAAATTGCCAACATTGAAAGCCTTTCTGTTGTTGCCATGCAGAGAATACTTGACTAGATAATGTATAAGCCTTGGGTATTAAAGGACAGGATTCCATTATTTTAAAAAGCTCATTACACTTGTTGGAGGCTTCCAGTCATCTCTACAGACTTTACCCATAAACTAAACAGAATGCCAATCATGTGTGGTCCATAACCTGTACAGTAATCCTTTAAGCAATGTATCTTGAGCTTGTTTCTTGTTTGCTTTTCATTTTACTTTTATCATGTTTTCCCCATGAAACAAGTTGTCAGGCAGCAGGTCTTTTTTGGATAAGAAACATTTTTACAAGTGGGGGCATTACATAGATTTCTACTTTCAGCATGTTACTTGGTACTTTAATAAAGCTGAATATATTATAATTAGAACTGCAGTGCAAGGAGAAGTGGTTTGAGTTGAGTGCTTCTGGTTTTTCTTATACTTGATTTTGACTGGCATTCCAGTAATGTATTTAAAAAGTAATTTATTTTTTCATGCCTCACAACCTTTTGTTTCCATCTAGATATTAAGTAAGCTGTCATGCAGCCAATGCATTGAAATATTTTTATACTTCTACACTTATTTTTTTCTTGATTGGACTTTCATAATGATGGTTTGCCACCCAGGGCAGCGTATTTAATTAAAGTTAGTTTTTTGTGGTTTTGTGCATAGCTCCTCCCATTTCTGGTTGACCACACCCCCTCCCCATTGACCCCACCCATTCAGCTGTCTCCTGCAGCCCCCCTGTGATTTGAAGTCACCAGCTGCCACTGGAATTTCTCCAATACAAAGTTAAGGCCCCAGGCTGGATTTGGAGGTCTCTTCGGTGGTCTTAAAATTTTTTGCCCTTGTTAGGAACTGCTTGAGCAGTGGATGAGAGAAAAGTGGATTTTCTGTGTTATAATCAACTGAAATGGCTGAGGCATGACTTTTGATGGAGGAAAACGAAAGGCACTTGTGGAGCATCTCAGTTAAGTATTTTAAACTATGAGTTACATTGGCCGCATGCTGTGTTCATGCATTGAGATTGGTTCCAGGCACGGAATCTTTTCCATTTTCCATCATAAGATGTTCTAGTACTAGCCTCATTGCCTATTAAATGATATCCATCACTGGTTTACTGAGGGATGGTAAAGGAAAGATTAGGTAATTAGCCAGGCTGCTATGTTCTCTGTTTGAAGCTGAGGGTGCAGAATCTGGTTCTCCTGCCGAGACAACAGTATATGGATCTGAGGCAGGTGCCATAGGGCCAACAGCGACACACTGTGCAAGAGTGGGTACCAGTGTTGCCGTGGTCAGTCAGGTGCAATCAAAATCGTCCTTTGTTTGTCCTGATTTATCTTTAGTAGTACTTTTGACAGGAGAGGCAGAGGAGGAAATGCATAAAGTGATCGGTTATTCCAGGTGAAGGGCAAAGCATCCACTTTCCAAGCTTGTTTGTGAGTAGTTTCACGCCTCATTAGGCAAGACATTCTCTCTACAGTGAAACGTATCATCCCTCCCTTGTACTCATACCCTTTGGTATGTACCTTGACTAGCAGTTGTAGCGACTGGAGAGACTTCAAGAGATTTATAGCCCACAAAATTATGGGTGCTCCACCAAACGTCATACACTCACAGATTGAGGTCACAGTCACCGTACTCCTTAGCATGCCCACTACTTACAGAAGACTTGTACATGGCCTACAGAGCAATATCAGATAAATACCCTAATGGAAATGCTGCACATCCACAACTCAAATGGGATAAGGCTCACTTGACCACAATCCATA